>NW_017386026.1:1160297-1426006 GCF_000237925.1 Schistosoma mansoni | reverse complement strand
GCCATCCCTATAATTAAAGACTAAGGACTGAAGTGTTTAGTCAATGAGATTCGAATTATGCCAGTGACCTTAGGAAGTTTATTCTTTTCCAAGACTCATCTTTGAGCATTTTTATAGTTTTTTTGATGTCTTGATTATTCATTACGTAAATTTATGTAATAGGATACTGCGTGAAACTTGATATTAGTATAAACTCTTGTGCAAAAATAATTTACAATAATGCTGTAGATGTTATAATTAATTGCAAAGGATAAACAAATATAAATTTCTGTATGAAATTGTGATAATTATGAGTAGTAAAATTATAGTATAAACTAGGAATTCCAGAAACAACGCAATTTAATCAAGAAGTACCAGATGAAGACAAACGATTGTATTGTATTTGAAATTCGAAATCAAGCAGTCATCAAGTACAAAGGAATCACTGGTTCGTATGTAGAACACAGTTACACATATATGATGAAGATGAAATTAATCTGCCTATTCAGTTTATTTAATATTAACATATGATAATTAATTTTCAGTTATAAACTTTGAATGTTTCGGAGGAAAAGAAGGTATAAAACGAGTGCCTGCTGTGCTGAGGGACCAATGATAATCATAATAATGACGATGAATATGAACATAAGCGGACTTGTTGTTGTAAATTCTATTGGCTTAGCTTTAATAAGTTTCCCAAGTAGGTTGATATGTTATGAGGCACATTTGTCTTAAAAACAGGGGATGCATTTTCATACATCAGAATATAAATATTAGACTGTAATTTTCAACGCAGAAGTTGACGCTTTATGGAGTTTTTATTACAACAAGCGAATGGTGGTTGAGAATGAATGCAAATAAATTCTGAAACTGTCTATGACAAATAGTAGTGTGGTTAATGCATAACCAGTCGGTTGAAAAACGTCAACGCTAACGTATTAATTTGCGATTATTCAGTTTTGCTTGTAATAAGATCGTTCGGTAGGACGTCAAAAACTAAAAATTACAGACATGATCACTAACATCATCCTCTCTCCTTTTGTGATGTTAGGCTCTCTTACATTTGTGGTGTATATGAATAGTGCTTTATTCTAAGCTCTGTGTCGCAAACTGTCAGAATACCCTACCTATGTTACGAGCAAATCGGACAGCTAAATACTTTGTGTCATGGATTGGATATTTTTTAGTACATCACGCTACTATGAAGTTAACTAGTGGCATGAGTTGTAAGGTACTGGTCTGATGGAATGTAGTTTAGAGGTGAGAAGAACAGACAGCTGATCAAAGAATATAAAAGAGGAGGTAGGGGTTGAAAAATTTGTGTATGACGACAGATAAGTAGGGAAATATCAAATATTTGTTTAGGAGTTTAAGCGTTTTGACGGTGCATGGTGACCGTCAATTAGATGGTCAGTCAGTTTACGTTCTTGATCGCAGTCGTTGATAGGGAGCTCAATGTCAATTTACAAAAGGGCGATGGGTTACTGTAAGGATCAACTAGTCTTCTCAAGGTGAATTAGTAATATTTCATTGCTAGATTGCCTATTTTCAAAGTTCGACTATCATGAACTTGGAAGTAGTGATGGAGATAACACCTCTGGGGACTAGTTTGACATCACATGTAACAACCGGATTTACTTGAAGAAAAAATTGCTATCTCTATCGAGAAACTGTCAGGAATAAACATCATCATCAACAATTAAAGATTTCTAGTTGATAACTAATAATCAGAACAACTATCACTTCCCAGTTTATACTTTGACAGTATGTGACACCATAGGATTCCGCTTTTGCATCCAGATACTCCAACCAAGTCACATAGTAAATTATATTTCTTATAATCATCCGTGTGCTCACACATCTCAGCGCGTTTGGGTATACCATGGTTAATCATATGATTAGATCTTAAAAGGTCAACTCCTTTACTAGTCACCAATATATCATCTTTCACACAATCATGAAGAATCATGTACCCGTTTAAGTGTTCTGCACAGTTGTCTCTATTCTCATTCCAAATCGCTACATGGTCAGATTCTTCTAGTACCTTAAGTAAACCAATAAACATACTACATGCATTCACGCATAATTGTGAACAACCATTTGAGTCAGCAGGAAAAAACATGAAGCCTTCTTAATCACAACTATTGGTTGTAATTTTGATTGTATAAGCTATGACCTGGTAGTAGCGTCACATGTACACAATATCAGAATTAATTCTCTCGTTGTAAATACAGGTGAATTACCAATCACTTTTCCGTGAGACTCATTATTTTTACACGAAAAATAAGATTGTCCATTACTAACTGTATTTTGTAAAAATCCATTATCGTGCAGTTCCAGAGTTGTAAAAACCTCTAAACCAAGTAAGCTACGTTTATCAATATAGCTTGTATCGGGCTCATATCCAGATGACGAAACTACTTCTAAGCCAGCTTGATCTCCTAAGAAAATCACGGTCCCAATGGAACTCGTTCTTATCGTTGATGTAACTGAAGGTCCAGAATCACTTCCAATAGATAAGTAAGAGTCTAATTTCACCTCAGCACGATTACTGCCATCTATTAATCCAAGGGAACCACTAGCGATTCCTAAAGGTCTCTTGTTTTCGACAGAATGTTCTTTAGGAAGCTAACTGAAATCTTCGTACTAACGGTCAAAATATCTTTCTAGAACCCATAACACATGATGAGGTGGAGAACAATGATGCCAGTTAACTTGCTGCATTAATTTATTTGCTTCCTTAAGACCAATGATCATCAAAGCGAAATGCACACTCGCACCAAACGAATGTAGTCTATCTCCCAGACGTTGTTCTTAAACCCACTATTCCTCTGGAGCATCGCATCTAGTCAAGACACTTATTAAATTACTTCACAACCTCAGAAAGGTCATGTCCTTCAAATGCATCCACTGTCCCAGTTGTTTTCCGGTTGGAGACTCCGATTAATCCATCACTAATCTCCTGGACGCATAAACTTTATCAATATGTACAGGTCCCTTTTCATCCAAACAAAATATCTCTAAATTACTTTCATACATTTACATTTAGCAGCGCTACTCACAGTTGCCAGGTTTATCATAGCTTCCTTACCTACGATAACCAAACGATTGATTATTTCTTCGCATACGAGTGAACTATCAGAGCCTCCATCCAGAAAGGCATAATTTTTTAAACTTTGTAATCATACGGTTTGATCGCAATAATACCCAAACAAACCTTCAGTGAGTTCCAATACTTAGCTAAATTTACTACATGACTATGATTGACACCAATATGTAGCAATTAATTATGTTGAATTTTGCATTTCTCAGCATCACACTTAAGCCCCAATTGCATGGTCTAGCTATATGACCCTTTCTCAAACACTAATAACATGGACCACATCTCCTTACCTCAAATCTCCTTTTCATGACACTCATTTTCGATAACTGTATAGTTTGTCACCTTTTGGTCGCTTAGGCAAAAATTGCAGCTTGCAAACAAAGCTGGGTTGCTAATATCTTACTTAACTACAGTGAGGTGTGCTTTTCCATTAATTTGGCTTTCATAAACTCTTTTACGAAACTTCGAAGTGCGTTTACCAATCTACCATAACGTGTTAGAGCAGCCCCTGACTCTTCAAAGTTGGGTTCCTTGCCAGCTACCATCATCTTATCGGCGACTTCCCTCCATGCATACATTTGCTACTTGTTCTATTGGTTTCTTTAATTCTACATTTTGTTAGTCTGTAACAGCTCAGGTTGGTTGGTTAAGAGTTGACCCCAAACAACCAAGCATATGCTAAAACAGTATTGTTCAAGTATTCATTCACTTCCTTACCTTTTGTAAGCGTTATATTCCCTACTATCTTATATGGAATGCTGAGAGCCTTTGTTTGTCTGAACAGATAATCCCACGCTCCACTGTGACTGCGCGAAGATCGAAATAAAGATCTATTCACTACTTCTCTGGTTTCTTCTATCAATAGCACGAGGGTTACCTATAGGCACGAAAGTGGTGAGCCCTTTTTGAACACAATTTAACCTCATTTCTGTTATTAACTTTTTTTTACTTAATTGTAAAAGTAGACCTGATTATCCGTAAACTAAGTTGAGTATATAACTAGTTTATTCCGCATTATCTTAAGTTGTTCGTGTTATAGTAACCATTTTTCGTGCTAACTTTATTGCTATATTTGTCACATACCTCATGTCAGACTCAATAGAAACCCATAATCTGGAGGATTTGTCACCAGTGGAGATAGACACTGTTATGACTACGAAACCCGACTTCCAGAATTTGATCGTAGTGACCCTGAGTTGTGGTTTGCTCAACTAGAGCATTATTTCACGAGACACAATATCAAATCTGAAGGGATTCGCTATAGAGACTTGTGTTCTATCCTTCCTCCTTCAGTCGCCAAAGAAGTCCGTGACTTGATTTTAGATCCACCATCACCACAACCATACACCATCTTAAGACGAGAGATAATGAACCGTTTATCATTATCAGCTAGTCAAAGAATCCAAAGACTTTTTCAAGGTGAAACACTAGGTGATCGGTCGCCGTCACAGTTTTTGCGTCACCTCCAAGTGTTAATGGGTGATAACACAGTGGGTGAAGCAGTCCTAAAACAAGGATGGATACAAGCTCTCCCATGCTACGTCCAACACTGTTTGGATGCACAAGATCCTGAAACCTCATTATCTCATTTAGCGCGTATAGCCGATAGAATAATGGAGAGAGGTCCTCCAACTGGACCAGGCACAATAAATCACACACAAAAAGTAGAATCAGCAAAAGACCCCGTCATAGAAGGACTCATTGCGAGTGTTAAGAGTCTCACTGAGGCTGTCACCAGAATGCAAATGGGTCATAGAAACAGGAGCAGGTCACCACAACGACCACGATCCAAGTCACAAAACAGGTCACAAATGTCCAGACAACCTGGGCAGTTTTGTTGGTACCACTGGAAGTTTGGTGTCAACTCAACCAAGTGCATGCAACCATGCGCCTGGCCTAAGCATAATTCTAAGACAGCGGGAAACGAGTAACCCCTCCCCAGGTCGCGACGACTGAGGAGGGGCGCCTAAACAGTCGCTTGTTTTATGTTAGAGACAGAAACTCTGGCTTGAATTTCTTGGTGGATACTGGCGCTGCTCTTAGCATCATCCCTCAAAATAAAACTGAGATTAGTCGAGAAACATCATCAATTACACTTCAAGCTGCAAATAAAACTAAAATTGCGACATTTGGGCAGAAAAACTTAACCCTAGATTTGGGGTTCAGGAGGCAATTCCCTTGGGTTTTCACGGTAGCCGACTTAGATCTGGCAATACTGGGGATGGACTTTCTAGAGAGATACGAATTTCTAGTTGACGCCAAGAAACGGTGATTAACACTAAAGGAAACTTCGTATTACACAAAAGGCAAAGAAAGTCACATCAGCTCTCTTAACTTGATTCAAACTCCTCCAGTAACAACAGCGAAATTCCAAGATATACTCGCGGAATTTCCAAACTTAACTAAACCAAACCCACAGCCTTCTAAAGACAAACTAAAAGTAAGTCACACTATCAAAACCGAAGGTGCACCGGTTTTTGCAAAACCCAGGAGACTAGCACCAGATAAGCTCAAAATCGCTAGGACCGAGTTTGATTATATGCTACAACTGGGTATTATCCGTCCCTCTGATAGTCAATGGGCATCCCCTTTGCATATGGTCCCAAAGAAGAATGAAGGTGACTGGCGACCGTGCGGGGATTACAGAGCCCTCAACCGTCAAACCGTACCAGATAGGTACCCAATACCGCATATCCAAGATTTCACAAACGGTTTACAGGGTATGAACATATTCACTAAAATTGGCTTAGTCAGGGCATATCACAATATTCCAGTGGCGGATGAAGATATCCCCAAGACAGCTATTACAACACCCTTTGGCTTATTCGAGTTTGTACGCATGCCATTCGGCCTGAGAAATGCGGCACAGACATTTCAAAGATTCATAGACAATCTACTTCGAGATATGCCATTTGCGCAGGGGTATATAGACGACTTGTTAATTGCCAGCCCCGATTTGCAATCACACGAACAGCATGTAAAAACAGTGTTAAAAAGACTGGATGAACATGGAATAAACATACATCAAAGTAAGTGTGTTTTCGGTGTTCAAACTTTAGAATTTCTCGGTCACACAATAAGCCCAGAAGGGATTAAACCGATCAAAAAAGAAGTAGACACCATTAAACAATATCCCATACCTAGTTCTCTAACACAACTGAGAAGTTTCCTAGGTCTAATTAACTTTTATCGCAGATTCATACCAGGTTGTGCACAATTAATGCAACCTTTGACAGATCCACTAAAAGGAAAACCAAAAGAATTCAAACTGTCTTCTGACGCTGTCGAAGCTATTAAACAGCTTAAAGATAAACTAGCTCAAGCAACTACGTTGATGTATCCGAATTCTCTTTCCCCACTTGCTTTGATGGTGGATGCTTCTGATAAAGCAGTAGGCGGTACCCTTAACCAACTGGTTAAAAACGCCTGGAAACCAATTGCTTTCTTCTCAAAAAGACTCGCTCCAGCAGAGACAAGGTATTCTACCTTCGGGCGAGAACTTCTTGCAATCTACCTAACCATTAAACACTTCCGACACATGTTAGAAGGCAGGGAATTTATGGTCTTTACGGATCACAAACCACTAACGAATGCACTAAAAGAGAGAGCTGATAAATACTCACCTCGAGAAGTCCGACACCTTGACTATATATCACAGTTCACAAGCGATATCCGACATGTCAAAGGTCAGGACAATCAGGCGGCAGATGCTTTATCTAGGCTAGAAATAAACGTGCTACAGCAGTCCACAGTGAACTTCGAGACGTTGAGAAATGAACAAGAGCAGGATCTAGAATTACAAAACCTGCTTAAAACAAACAATTCAAGTCTTAATTTAAAACAGTTCCCATCACCTGTCGATGGTATTCTAATCTACTGTGACACGACCAAGGCAATGCCGCGACCTTTCGTTCCCAAAAGTATGCGAAAGTTGATATATAATAACTTTCATTCTTTGTCTCATCCTGGCGCAAAAGCTTCAACAAAATTAATCAATGCCAGATATATATGGCCGAATTTACAGAAGGATGTACACAAATGGGTTAGAGAGTGTTCAGCATGTCAACAATCAAAGATAAATCGTCACACAAATTCACCCATAGGTGTTTTCTCGCAACCAGATGCACGTTTTGCCCATGTGCATATCGACTTGGTAGGTCCTTTACCACGTTCAAACGGTTTTAATTATCTTTTTACATGCATAGATCGATTTACCAGATTCCCTATAGCGATCCCGATAACGGACATCACAGCGGAAACAGTAGCCAAAGTTTTCATGCAGAACTGGGTAACCATTTTTGGTACACCCATAACAATAACGACGGATAGAGGAGTGCAATTCGAATCCGAACTATTTAATAACTTGGCTAAACTTCTAGGCTCCAATAGGATACGCTGCACTGCATATCATCTTCAGGCTAATGGGATGGTAGAACGTTTTCACCGTCAACTAAAAACCGCTCTTATATCTCACTCAAACCCCAATCAGTGGACAGAATTCCTACCGTTAGTTATGTTGGGAATACGAACATCTGTCAAAATTGACGCACAGTGTTCAGCTGCGGAACTGGTTTTCGGAACAACTCTGAGACTACCAGGTGAATTTATTAACCCTAATACTAACAGTCAAAAACTTAATTTAGAAAATTATGTAGATCAACTACGGGACCACATGTCTAAACTTAAGCCGATTAATGCTCGTGAACAATCGCGCGCCGTATATATACCTAAAGACCTAAGCAATTGCACGCACGTCTGGATAAGATGTGACAAAATAAAAGCACCACTCAGTCCTCCATTTGAAGGTCCTTTCAAAGTCGTCTCAAGAAAATCTAAATATTTCGTGATAGAAAAACATGGAAACATCGACACAGTAAGTATTGATAGGCTAAAGCCGGCTTATCTAGATCATGAACCACCATACGTGTTGTTAGATCGTCTAACTGACAAATCCATTACGAAATCGAAATGTAAAGATGATAAATCTTTACAAATGACTAAAACGGTTCGCTGGGCACATCCGATTAGTCAGTCAAGGATGTTGACAGTTTCGACTGCAGGATAAATCTAACCACGTAGCTAATCAGACCCTGCATCTACTTAAAAATAATTTTTTTTTCCTCATTCCGCCTCACATACAACTCCCCAGAACTTTTACCTTTGATATATAAGTGTTATGTAAAATATTTTTTTAAATACTGGACACATAAGCTAGGTATTCCGAAACGATGGCTGAGGATTTTATTCAAACTCGTACAACTTACACTGGCAAATACAACGAATTCAAAAAGCAACCCAGGCGAGTTTTATAATTTCTTTTTCTGGTTAATTAACTATACTAGCTATACATATATACCATATGAACTAATTCTAAAAGTTTTCGGTCGAAGATATGTTTAGTAGCTTGATACGATTAAAACTACAGAACATTTTGTTTGTATCAGGCTCTTTATGGATGAGAACAAGTCAATAGATCTGTGATATTGAGATTGTTCACCTACACTCACCATTAAGACTCATGTTTCTAATTTTTGTGCTGGATTAACTATTCTACTAAGACAACCTTTAACATGCTAACTCGGACTTTTACATGAAAACTGTGTGGCAGACATCGGATGAGAAAAGAAAAAAAACTGACTGTAAAGGATATGGTTGCTATTTTACTTAACACTACTCTCTGTATGCACTCTCTGTTCTTCCTCATTCCAACCTTGACTTCCCTCCTTCATTGGAACCTACTCCACCTTGATAAATATCACAACTCATTGTTCTTTATTACTGCATCCTCTCCTATGGAGCACGTAATCACACTTCACTCTTGCAACATGAGCTAGTATCAATTTAATCTAATAATTTATCATACCTCCATCTGTTCCACTGATAAATGTTGAGCATTAGTTATCGTTCATATCCAAATGCCTTGCTGCTCCTCGGTTTCTCTTTTATTTTTTCTCTTCAGAATCTTGCTCTGAGGGTGAAGCTATGTAACTTCTGACATCTGGAACATGCTTGACGAACGCGCTTTCCCAAGGTCATAGCTCGAACCAGGCGCTCCACAAGCCTACTTTATAACAACTATAAACTTAAAAGCTGCATTACATAAATACTTAGCACGACCGAAACCCTAATACACTTTTTGTCGAGATTGGATCTGATATATAACGTGGACGCTATGCCCCTTTGGAAACTATTCTTATGACAACATATTATATCAACGAATGAACTGCTATCAACTCTTATAGATTATAATTACTAAACAAGCTTGCTTGGGATGCATACTGTGAACCAGTATATGTTGTAAATTGTAGATCATGCCTGTAAAAATGGCGTGTACCTGCCCTTGCAGAAATATATTATTATATTATATTATTATACTATTAATAAGTTTTTTTTTTAGACGAAACATTTTGGGTTAAACCATGGTCAAGTACTTATTAAAGTTCTCATCATTTTTTTTTTAAATTTCTGACATTTAAGAATCAATAACCGTGAAGATATGGTACAGTACGTTACTGTAAGGTTACTATCTTAGCCGCGTTGATTCCACATACCTAATTTTAAACACAACTTATAAAGGAACTGTTAAGTAATCATAACATTGAACTGACGATATGACTATCGTGGCTATGTTAACGTTAAACCAATTATTATTAGTGGCCCATACAAAACCCTGGAACTTAACACTAGCGTTATAAAAAAGACATGTTATGTCAATAGCTTATATATATACTTTTTTTTTCTCGGTTTAATAATAACGTAAAAAGAGTATTTGACACAACTGTACTTGATCCGCATACTCAACACAATTTTTTTTGCTTCTTAACCGTATATTCGTTTCCGTTTTGTGGATTACTCTGATGCACCCTTGGTTACGCACCTAGTTGTAAAAAGCGGTCATCACTGGCTCAAGGTCATGCACTTGATCGATTTTGTTAAAGAGTCCAACTTCTAGCAAGTTCTCCCTTTTACATATACGCATTACAAAAGAGTTTTTTTGTTGTTGCTGTTTTCATGGTTCTTCGTGCACAAGATATCTACACTATGTTTATTTCCTTCCAGAATACCGATCCGTTCTGGAGGCCAAGCACTTACATGAACCGAACAATTATCAATTGCATTTATGTATTTCCATTTTGTATCTTATTATTTTATGCAGGCAGTGGAGCAGTTCTTCAGGTTTGCTTGATTTTCACCATTACCTTTGAAGTAGACTCTTCTTTACTTTTTTACTTGAGGGCGACTCAAGAGGCAGGTGAGTAAACACCTGATAGCCGGTCTGAGCATGGAAAAATCGTACCTCACCAACATGGTGTTGGGTAGCCCGCTCACGGCACTTCCTCAGATATTCTTATTCCACATTCTCACACTTTCTCTTGAAAGCACGCAGCAAACCGTCAGAGATAGTTGTAGAAAAGATCACATGCTACAAAGATGACAAGCTGGTAAATGAAGAGACATCCATGGACTATCATTGAAAGCGTTAGTCGTAACTGATTGTAAGTCAAATAGTGAGCGAGTTGATAATTTCGCCTTCGGATGACAAATAGAACGAAGGTGTTATCGATAGATAGGTTAATTGAACCGACGTTCCTAGGGAAGTCGATTCTAGGGGGAAGCTAATGTAACAGCTCAAGTTGGTTGGTTAAGAGTTGACCCCAAACAACCAAGCATATGCTAAAACAGTATTGTTCAAGTATTCATTCACTTCCTTACCTTTTGTAAGCGTTATATTCCCTACTATCTTATATGGAATGCTGAGAGCCTTTGTTTGTCTGAACAGATAATCCCACGCTCCACTGTGACTGTGCGAAGATCGAAATAAAGATCTATTCACTACTTCTCTGGTTTCTTCTATCAATAGCACGAGGGTTACCTATATGCACGAAAAGTCTTTTCGATGCCATTTGCGATGGTAATATTTTATTATATTATAGTTTTCCAATTTTCCTTCCTTCTTCACTGAGTTTTTATGTTTCTTCCTGGGCTGTGTTTATGTTGTTTTAGTTGATACCTAATCTTGGCGGCAGCCATATTGATCGTTCCTCCTAGACTGTGTTGCTCGAGTGAATTGAAGCACTTTTCCAGAATTGGAAACACTTTGTGTTATAAAGCAACAAATTATCGTCTTTCGAACGGATTTCTAATTGATCTATCCAGAAAGAATAGAATAACACTTACCTTTTGACTCGCTCGGTAATTTTTTTACATTCCCTATCAATTTTTCTATTTATTTTAATTTAGATCGATTATTGAGGGAAAAGTTATTGGTTGAATAACTGAGCGGTAATATTTATTTGGGTAATAATGTACATTTGTATTTACAATGAGATTTAGAACCGTTATTTTCCCAATCCCCTCGTTTTTATCTCGACTGGGCGATAGCGTGTGATTAAACTATGCAGACAGTTATTCTTCAGTCAAACATTAGTTTGGATCTTACGACCAGTATTACACTCCGAATACATTTTCACCTTAGTATTTACTTCGCCACTATCAGTAGGTAACTGGTTATCTTCCTCTCAAACTTTGCATTCGAATTCAACAAGCTCAACCTTATGTGGAGTATCTAACATCATGAACCCTATCTATGATTCAATCCTCTTATATAATCTTATTCTTGTGTAATATTTTACTTAACTTCAGCCTAGCAGAACTAAGTTGATCAAAACCTATACTATGAACATTTGTATAATCATGTTCGTCATTAATAATATCAAACAGATCACAAGCAACTTCAAGAATTTCACCTATTTCTGTATTACCTTTCACCTTTTACTCCTCGTTTCCACTGCTTATCTCTATTCTACAAAGGTAGCTATATCGAGCCAATTTTAAATTAATCAAAATACATCCAATGAAACCGACAAATAGAATTAGATTTCAATCCGAAGTGAACGTCCGAAGAATCTGAAAACTGAAGAATTTAAAAGCCAAATTGAAGAACATTTTGTTGAGTACTAAATTTGCTCCTGTCCGATAGTGAAGAGAGGTCTACTGATCCACTAATAATTTACGACCTCAGATAACAATAGAATCAGTTTAGGCACCAAAGTTTATTCGCAAAGTACAAGTAATCAACCAAAATATATCGTTATATTAACAATTATAACATTTGCAAAAACTCAGTCTTTTGGTTTCCGGAGTAGAACTTATAAAATAACCAAAGATGCCACAGGTATTCGAAGTCTCATAACGTCTTTACACGTAACATTTATATAATGGAAGCTTACCAACTCAGTCAAATCAGAAGTCAGAAATGAAGTGATTCGAAGATATATCTGAGAGGTTACCAATATGTTGTGGAGCGTTTGATTCAAGCTGGCTAACAGTTAAAAAGAATGCTTACCAAAGCGTACCCACCTGTAATGTGGTGCGGATGTGTGGTCGAGTGCCTTCAGCTAGGTATGTTCAGTAAAACTAGTGAGGTCAGCATCAATGTCGAAGACCTACAGAACCATTTATTTTGGGGATTATTTACAACCACAGGTGGATAGAGCATTCTGGAAAGAATATAGAGGGCAGTTGCACGTGAAATGTCAGAAGTACGGAGTTCGCCATACAAAGAGAAGCTTCAGAAGCTAGACCACTTTTGTCTGTCCAACTGAAGATCGAGGCGATCTGATTTTGATGAATAAAGTACTAAAAATGATTTTGTCCCTGATATATCATCCCTTTTTTTTCCTTCCAGAGCAGAAAAACAAAGAGGACATACCAGGCGAGTACAAAAGCCAATGAGGAATAAAATACCCCCATCATACAGGTTTTCACATCAAGTCACCAATTTTTGAAATCTGTTACCCAAAGAAGTAGTGTCCGCTCCTTAAAATGACTTATTTACGAGACCATTCAGAACCTTTACTAGGAAAGGACGAACACAAGTTGTAGCCCTTCCCAAACAACTAATAAAGGGGAAACAAAGACGAAAAAAGGGGAAATAATGTGGGAAAGCAGTTGGAAAATAAGGGGGAAATAATGGGAGACGTGCCAAAATGTCTGCCTTTCGCCCGTCCCCATTATCTCGCTCTGTGTTTCAGATGTATCTGAACTGTCCATTGTGATTAACTGTGTACCTAACATCGAAAAGGGCAGATGGATCACATATTACAGCAGACAACTTAACAGATATGTATTTACTGAACTTAATACTAAGTAGACCCACGTCAGTCATTCCTTTTATTTCAGAGATGGTGTCCGCAGAAATTTCGTTGAATTCTGCATGCTTAGTATTCCCTCCATAGATCCCTATCATGAACATGTCACTAAACCTTGGTGCAACGATTCTTCCTAATATAGGTCATAAATGTTTACCAGAGCTCCTTGAAATAGAAAGTCCGTCTATATTGTTATACAGATCTAAAGTATCAAAATCACAAGTACACAACCAAAGTTCAACATATATTAGCAAATTGATTTTCGATTCCAGGTGGTAGTAAACCCCACTGCTGATGAACTTCGGTTGGACGCTTGTGCACGTCCTCAGGACACTCCTGATGTTGCTCCGTAAGTCCGGAACAAGATTTCGGAAGTTATTCAGAATCCGATCAGCATCTCTAATGTTCAGACAGGTTGTTGTCATTAAATTCATCAATATCTTGTTGATATGCTCTTAACGATTTACGGGTTTCTGAGAGTACAAATTAACATCACGACATCCTATAAGGAATATATTGACGTATTCACTTTGTACACGTACCGTTATCATCCAGAAGTCTTCCATCGCTGTAGCTATTGAATGATATTACAGCTGATGGAATATCATCAAAATTAATTTCTGTGTTGACAGCTATCAATTAAACATAAATCACTGTTAAAATCCGTTACCTTTATTCGTGCTTTCCTTACCAAACTTACTAAACGAAAGCAAGTTATGTTTTATCACGAAAGCTGTTCGTATTTCATTCCACCGTCTGTTATACGTCGGTCTATGACAGCCAAGGACGATTGGTAAGTTCACAATTGCCCTACGTCTACGAGATCTCTCACTGACTTTAACTGAACTCATCTTAGGGGACAAACAAGATAATTAGCGACAATGAACATAAAGACAGAGAACATGCCACTCACTTGCATCACATAAGCTATTTGGGATAGCCACCAAGCAATTCGGAACACCTTAGCTAAATAAACAACAAATAAGTATATATGCATCTGAGGAAAATCCCTATGTTCGTATTTTATTACTTGTGTTATTTATAATAGTCCTCATCTTTTATTAAACAGCACGTTATGTTGTAAACATTTATGAAAGTATAAGTACATGGAGCGGCATATTCAAACACGCTACGCATATTCGTCTACAAATTTCCCTCAAATACACGACGTAAGGAGAAAAATTGAAAATACCCCTTTATTTACGCCTTTGTCCGCTTTATTTCACATTTGTTTGCCTTTCTTTCCCCTTTATTGGTTGTTTGGTTTCTATCCTCAGTGCTGGAATGAATAGTCGCAATAGGATTATATAATCAAAGATTCGTCCTATATCATGGATCATTATTGTGGCATTACTTCAGTTACTTGAAGGATGAAGACTATCAGACATAGTGTGTCTGAACTCAAATTTAAAGTTGTCTTGATTTGACCGCCTCTGCAAATACTTACACGTTGTCGAGGTGACGCACCAATCGTTTTACTACAATTCAAGTGTTCAGCAACTTCTGTCAATGGACGATGCTACTGGTCGTCGCCAAAAGGAGTAGCGGACATTTTCAAAAGTGCTTGGATTACCTAGTTTACTTACTAACTGACTTTCATTTTATGTCCACCTTTATTCTTTAGGCATTCCAATGAGGGTGAGCTATTGTTTTAGTCTGGAATAAAAATTCTGTAGGTGCGTGTGATTTACGACTTTATTGCTCAATGGAATGGTGAGCTAACTGTTAGTACTGGAGAGGAACTCACAATCACGAATCAAAATGTTGGATCAGGGTGGTGGCAAGCAGTCAACGAATTTGGAAAGGAAGGTCTCATTCCATCAGAATTTGTTGAAATTATTGAGTTACCAGAACCACCAACCCCACCTCCTCCTCTGCCTGCTACTGAATTCGGGAAGGAGGTTGATCGCTATGATGAATGGGATGATGAGTGGGATAGTGATGAAAATGATCTTCCCAGTTCGGTATGTTAAATATTTGACGCCTCATCAGCATAAGTTAGCGAGTCGTTAAAAACCGAAGATTTAAATTTATTTAGCTAACATTTCATGTCATTTACTGTCATATGCATGGTTTTTTTTGTTATGTCCAACTCGTAGTCCTAATATAACAAGCTATATGACGAGGTGGTATTTCCTTTTGGTGGATACATTTCTCAGAAAAATAGCCTGCTATACCCAACATTACACGTTTCGTTTGTAAAGGATCTGATATGTAGAGTAGACCAATCTCCAAGGCGGATAAGTAATTGTATGAGCCAACTATTTAGGTTCATACCTCCCATTTCGTGTCAAGAGCGTTACAAATCAGTGATCATGTGTCACATAACGCCTACTGTAAAAAATGTGCAATAATGCCTTTAGATATCTCTGAGTTTTTGTGTCATGAAAGTTACACATAACGAGTGCCTTTTCCAGTGTTGCTTTTCATGGTTAGGCTTTTGGAATCAATTTAAATCATGCTTTTGCTCTTTACTTGTAGAACAAAAAACCTAATGACCAATATCAACAACCAGTTGAATGCAGTACATCGCAAACCGGAGGCAAGCAGAGGGACCACCTTGTGTCAGCGTCTAATAATGTTGATTACGTACGCAACGCACTTATACGAAGGTTTTTTCACAGGTTAGTTCCAACTTTTCACTGTACTTTCATATGATTGTGTGCTGACTCAATGTCTGTGTACGAATTTTGAAGATAGTTCATCTTAATTAAATTTAGAATCAAGATTTTTATCACTCAAAAGTTTTGGCCGAGCAAAGTCATTACGGATATCTTTAATGTCATTAGCCTTTTGTATACAGTTTGGGAGAATGAGGGGTTTACATTTAAAGTTCATAAGTGAGTGAGATCGATGATCAAAAATTTTAATCTCCGGAATTCTTCACAGCAAACAATCAATCTCATGCTATCCAGCTCATATTACACATCACTCTCTCCAATCAATGGATTTTAGGCATTTATATTAGGATGTAATTAACATCATCCCATACTACTTTCTTCATAGTCTTTCTGGACAGAATCATCACCCTTATTAACGTATAAGTGAGCTGTTCGATTAAACTACCAATGTAAAATCAGTCTGGGTGAGACTAATTTATGGACGACCTTCGGGCGACGTCAGGCTGACCTTGAGTGTATCCGCCTAATAACCAGGACCAAATGAGGGTTATAAACCTTTGAGGAATTAGAATTATGACTCACAGTTAATGATTTTGGTTATAAATTAGATTTAGGGTTTTCATCACGAACTGACATAAGTTATAGTGCCAAAACTCCATTTAGTCAAATAGATGGATGAATTTCGCACCAAAACCTAAGATCTGTTTTTCTTATATGTAAATGGTTTGTCCATAAATTATAGTCTTGTCTCAGTCTGTTCTGATGACGTCAGTGAATGGTTGTTCTCCAGAGGTTTCGTCAGCTTTGTTTGTCTTTGTATTTTTTTTGAGCAATCTGTCCTGTCAACTCGTAGCCACTTGACTGACATTCTTCATACAGGTTGCTAATTAGGGTGTGTCTTGATGTTAATTAGTTTCAGAATGACCTAATGGTTATTCGTTTAAAAATTCACGGAGATTCTTTGAACTTTCCCAGCCCAGGATTTTTGTTTTCCTAATGAAATTCGTGTCCAAACACGTATGTACTCACTTTTGTGTGCGTGCTAGTAAAATCATCTGTACATCGAAACCAAATTAAATGGAGTGTGACTCAAACATATGACCGAATGGTTAAAAACCAAGTACCTCAACCACATTAAATTACCCGTTAATGGATTTTCAAACCAACAATATATATATCGAGCAAAGTTGAAAGGTTGTTGTGTTTCACTAACCTTACTTTTTAATGTTCTTGTTAGTTGTATGGTAGCAATTTAGTGGCGCCTACTGAACTGATATATGGTCGGGAACTGATCCCGTCTGGCTTTGAACACGATGAGGAACGGAGGCAGTTTAAACATAGGCTGGTAAGACGCGTACTCATTGATCGTAAGTAGTGGTGGGTAGCGAAAGCAGAAGAGATGGAAAAGGCAGTGGCGTTAGGTAACAGTAGACCACTGTTCAGACTTAGCTAGGAGACGGGTATTAAAAATTTGGCTGTTAGTGTGGCTATTATTCACTCTTGATCCAGGAGACTGGGGCGATAGACAGAAAATTTTGAGGAACGGTTCAAGTGACCTCCAAACACACTCTAGTGACCCACATCCTACAAGCAACCTAAATGGCGAATCAACACAAGTCTTCCAGCTATAAGTGAGGTTGAAAAGACTATAAGTAACCTAAAACAAGGAGGAACAAGAGGCTCAGATGGAGCAGTTCCTGAAACTTTTAAAGATGCTGGTCCAGTTTTAGCAGTTAAAGTGACTGAGATCTTAGCTAGAATCTTGGAACTGAATGTAATCCCATTTGACTGATCGTTCCAGTCCGTAAAAGATGACAAAAATCCTGGTGTAACAACCATAAATGAATCATTTTGACCAGCGTAGTATCTAAAATTACCTCAATAATACTCGGACAATTAATGCTTGTGAAGAGCGAGCCTGAGAAGGCCATGCTGGTTTCAGACATGGGTTTGGGTCTATCAATCAAATATTCACCCTTTGGTAGGTCCTGGAAATAAGATATACTTTCCAACGTCCGACTGTAGTTTTATTCCTTGACCTTAAAGGATCATTTGACTCTGCTGTGTCTACCATTGGATGGCGTACCCGACCGTAGCTGCAACTTTGACGTGGTGGTCGAGTTTGCTTATTGTGATGATCCAACCGAGCTATGTTGGCTGGGATATATGTTCCTGTAGGTTCTACCATGCCAGGCAGGTCGACTGGAGAACGGTAAGACTAAAAGCAGCAACTCGAGGTCTGAGTGCGAAGTTGTACTGCTGACTGTAGATGGGTGTGACAACAGTAAGGTGTTTCCCTCGGACAACCAACATCTGCAGCGATGCTGCCTTCTCACAAGGAAGGGGTTAGAAAAGGTCGACCCCAAAAATGTCACGCCTCACCTTACCTCACGGATTTCCGTCTCCGGCGGTAAGGCCCTTTGAAGAAGGGAGCTAACACGTCAAAAATCCACCACAAAAAGGCCGTGCGTGACCGGCCTCAAGCAGTTGTCCCTTGGACTCTGCGGTCACGCTCCCAGGTCGTTATGACCAACACTAATCCAACTCCCTTTTCAGGTTCCTCAAAAAATACCCTTCCACGGTGTGAGCAGCCAGGAAGTGATATCAGCTCTCATACCCGTAACAGCGCACAAGACCAAGTTGGTCACATTCAAATCTTTCTTACACCTCCTAATAACTCTCCTATCTCCATGACTAACCCTTCTCACGTCCTTTTATCACCTCGCACCCCTAGGGCAAACGATTCGAGTACACGAAACGTTATTCATGGTCTCTTGAAACCACGCTCTAAACTTCATGTAGCAACTTTTAACATCTGAATATTGTGCCAAATAGGACAAAAGGCTTCCTTAGCTAAGACTTTAGAATCTCGTACCATCGATGTGTGCTGCGTCTCCAAAACGCGCTTACAAGATCTGAGTAGCGTCATTCATTTGACCTCACCATGTCATAATAAAGAACGAACTCGATCCACACTTCGTGTATCTGGAAGCCCGGATGCTGCTTCCCGTGGTCTCGCCAGCATAGGTATGGCATTGAGTCCTAGGGCAGAATTAGGTCTTTTAGACTGGATACCAGTAGACAGTCGTATGTGCGCTGTCCAACTAAACGTAACAGTAAGGACTCGGAAAGATAGTGACACTCGTCGTTGCTTCGTCGTCTCTGCCTACTCTCCTACTGACTGCGGCTCAGATGATGTAAAAGATGAGTTTTACAGAAAGCTCTCCAACCTTCTCCGGAAAGCTAAGCGCTCTGATGTAGTAATAGTGGCTGGTAACCTTAATGCTCAAGTAGGTAAACTAAGCGAAACGGAAAGACACCTAGGTGTATCTTATGGTGTCGCGGCTCAAAGAACAAATAATGGCGACCGTCTGTTGCAGCTATGCTCAGATAACCGCCTTTTCCTTGCAAATACTAACTTTAAGCACAAGGAAAAACATCTTTTGACATGGCGACCCCCGAATTCATCCCAACGTTGGACCCAACTAGATCACATCGCTATCAGCCACCGATGGAGGGGCTCGAGAGAAGACTTTCTCTCATTCTGGAGCACATGTTTAGATTCAGATCATGCTCTAGTGTGAGCACGTATCTGTCTGCGTCTTACTGGAAGTAGGAAAGACACTGCAGGGAAGCCTCTAAGGGTTCTACTTAATGATAGGCAAGCTAAGAATATATTTCAGGAACAACTAGAAAAACAGGCAGCCATGTAAGTTGTGTCCACCCCGAGGCAGCGTGGAATGACATCCGAAAAGCTGTGGAAACAGCTGTGATATCCGCTAGTAAGGTAAACCATAAGGTTAGGGAGAAACAATGGATCTCGGCAGCATCTACCGCACTGATAGATGCTCGTAAACTCATCCCACCTGGCTCTGAACATAACGAAGAACGGAGTCAACTTCAGCGCAGGCTTATAAGAAGCCTACGTAATGATCGTGAACAGTGGTGGGTAGCGAAAGCAAGAGAGATGGAAAAGGCAGCGGCAATAGGTAACAGTAGGCAGCTATTCAGACTCGCTAAAGAAACCGGTATTAGGAACCCGAATATCAGTGAAACCATCTCAGATAAAGATGGGCATATTATTCATTCTCAATCCAGGAGATTGGATCGATGGGCAGAACATTTTAGGGATCAGTTCAATTGGCCTTCAGCCACACTTCAATTACCCATGATCCCCAGTCGTCCTGAATGGCAAATTGATGTAAGTCCTCCAACCCTCTGCGAGGTTGAAAAAGCTATAAGAAATCTGAAGCGAGGGAGAGCAGCAGGCCCTGACAGGTTGACCCCTGAGATTTTTAAGGATGGTGGTCCAGTACTAGCAGTGAGATTGACTGAGGTCTTAGGTCGAATCTGGGAACTGGACGTAATTCCATCTGACTGGTCCCAATCACTGATTGTGCCAGTCTATAAGAAAGGACAAAAGTCCTCCTGTGACAATCACAGAGGAATCAGTTTGACTAATATAGTGTCTAAAATATTAGCTTCAATAATACTAGGTCGCCTAACCAAAGCTCGTGAAGAGCAGACTAGAGAACACCAGGCTGGTTTTCGACCTGGACGTGGTTGCATAGACCAGATATTCACCCTACGTCAGGTACTAGAACATAGACATCCATTCAGACGTCCCACAATAGTAGTATTTCTTGACCTTCAGGCGGCATTTGACTCCGTTGATCGTGAGGTTCTATGGCAGTGTTTGTCACTAAAAGGAGTACCAAAGAAGTACATTAACCTCATAAAGGCTCTCTACTCGAACACAACTGGTCGAGTTAGAGCCTATGGCGAACTGTCATCAGAACTGATTACCTCAAGTGGTGTTCGTCAGGGTTGTCCACTCTCCCCATTCTTGTTTAACTTTGTCATTGACATACTTTTAGAGATAGCACTTTCATCAGCTAAACCTCCAGGAGTTGAACTTTTACCGGGAGGCTCACTTGTTGACTTAGAATACGCCGACGATATAGTTTTACTCGGTGAAGACGCTGACAACATGCAGAGTCTTCTAACCACTATAAGCAACTATGCAGGCATGTTCGGAATGCGATTCTCTCCCTCGAAGTGCAAAATGTTACTTCAGGATTGGGTTGCATCGACACCTGAACTAATGATAGGGAGTGAAGTAGTTGAGCGTGTAGACCACTTCACTTATCTTGGGAGTCTCATCAGCCCTTGTGGTCTGGTATGTGACGAAATCTCAGCACGGATACAGAAGGCTCGTCTAGCTTTCGCCAACTTGCGTCATTTATGGCGTAGGCGAGATATCCGTCTAGCAACCAAAGGACGGGTTTACTGTGCAGCAGTTCGCTCCGTCCTACTTTATGGCAGTGAAACATGACCGATAAGAGTAGAGGATATCCGTAGGCTACTAGTGTTCGATCATAGGTGTCTTCGAAGCATTGCTCGTATATCCTGGGACCACCGGGTAAGTAATGCAGTTGTCAGGAAACGGATACTAGGTAAGGATGGTAAATCGATTGATTAAGTAGTGCAACTTCATCAGTTATGATGGCTGGGACACGTGTTACGTATGCCCAACCACCGACTGTCCCGACGTGCAATGTTTTATGGTATAGGAGTAGGTTGGGAGAAAGCCAGGGACTGACCAGGCCAAAATGTGGCACAAATTGATGAAGTCACTGAAAAGTGGAGTGAGCCATGTTGGTAGGTGTAGACTACCTGGTTGGGATCCGCGAGATGATAACAACCTATGGTTAGAGACCCTGAATGACATGGCTCAAAATCGTTTGCAACGGCGCAGGTGCATCCACTCTTTGTGTTCTCCCAAATTCTAGTCTTCTGAATTATTCATGTCCCTTTCTTTTTTTCTCTTTCCGAGTTTATTTGACTGGATTATACTCCTTGAATAACATCTTCAAACTCTAATCTTTCCGACTCCTGCTTATACTCCTACTACTTCTACCACTATGGGATTTGAATGAACAACTGCATGTCTGTGCTAATGTGGTATGGCAACTCGAACTGATGTACGTGCGTACGAAGTTCTACGTCGTGACTGACTGGTTAATTGGATGGCGTACCAAAAAAGTACATCAACATTGTACAGGCCCTCTACTCGGACATCACTACTTGAGTCAGGCCTTATGGCGGCAAATGGTCATCGGAATTGCTTATTTCAAGTGGTGTTCGTCAGGGTTGTCCGCTTTCCTCATTCTTATTTGACTTTGTCATAGATATGCTTCTTGAGATAACACTTTCACCGTCTTACTTTTCAGGTGTTGATCTGCCACTGTGAGATTCGATTGTTGACTTGGAATATGCAGATGATATAGTTCTGTTTGGTGATGCTGACGAAATGTAGTCTTTAGACCACTTTGAGCAACAATGCAGATATGTTTGAGATGCGGTTCTCTCCCTCCAAATGCAAAGTATTGCTTCAGAACTGGTCTGGGTCATCGTCTGAATTGGTGATAGGGAGTGAGGTGTCTGAACGTGTTGACAGCTTCAGTTACCTGGGGAGTCTCATCAGTCCTGATGCTTTGATGTCCGACAAAATTTCGACCCGGATTCAGAAGTCTCAATTAACTTCTGCCAACCTGCATCATTTGTGGGATGGGCGAGGTATCTGTCTTTCAACCAAAGAACGAGTTTACTGCTCAGTAGTTCGTTCCGTCCTACTTTATGGGTTTGAGACATGGCCATCCAGAATAGAGAATATTCGTAGATCACTAGTATTCGATCATTAGTGTCTTCGAAGCATTGTTCGTGTAATTTGAGACCACTGGGTAAGCAATGTCGAGGTTAGGATCAGGGAATTAGGTAAGGATGAAAAACCAATTAATGAAGTAGTAAATCTTCACCAACTGAGATGGTTGGGATATGTGTTACCCATGCCTATCTCGACGGACTATGTTTTCTAATGTAGGAGTAGGGTGTTAAGAAGCTAGGGGTAGTCAAACCAAAATATAGCATCAGTGCGTGAAGTCACTGACAATTGGATTAAGCCAAGTTAATAGTTGTAGACTACCTGGTTTGGATCCACGTGATAATCGTAAACAACACATTATGACTTAGTCCAGTTTGTGCATCATTTTTTCATTCGTTTCACGCATTCACTAATAAATTATAAATACGAATGTATTTTTTAAATACTGTAGTAATTTGTCAGTGAAACTCATGGTTCAGTTGACTGGAAAAAATGTACTGTAATATATCATATATCAGTGAGTTTTAGCTAAGATTAAGTTAGCTGATCCTATCTGAATTAAAATTGCGTTCATTTAGATCCAATGAGTCTTTGCATTATAACAATAAATTCATATGGAAGCTGCTGTAATTTTCCTCATTTTCATTCTAACATTTCTTTGACCTCATCATAGATCATTCATCCGTAATGGTTGTGAAGATTTTTTACTGGGTCTTGATCCACCACCTTTTCCTCAGACCGAAGCTAATATTGATGTCAGTTGATAAGTAATGTAGCTATTTTTAATTTGTTTTTATGCTTTTCACGTCAAAATGTAAGATGTAAACGTGTCCTGATGGTATCGAATTGGGTGGTATATGTCATTTGGTTTTTTATACATGCCTAGAGCTTATTTGTTTGTCGAAGTAGTGTAAAAAATCAGAAACCATCTAGTAATCAAGAATTTTAAAATTGGTCTTCATGACGGAGTTGCTAAATGGTAACATGCTTGCTACATAACTGATATATCCCTTAGTCCAAGATGTGTAGATTTTTTAGGTATTCTCAACTAGTACACAACATCTAGATTGTAAGATTTCTGTGAGCCCCCTAAATGCCATGGTACGGCCGAAAGTGGGGAGAGTCCGCCCTCCCTCTCGAAATGCTCTCACATGGCCACGCGTATACAGTCTCTGCCAGGGAAGCCCTATTCACTGCCTTCTCGTGGCGGGGGTGTCCTTTGCGAAATTGAGAGGACGAAAAGCGAATGTCCGGCGCTTTAACCGGGTTGGTGGACACGGAGGGTCCACCTAGGGGAGTTGGAAAACCCTGATTCCAAACCAATGGTGTACATGGGCTCCAGTATCCTGAGGGAGCAAATGGTGTATGAACCTATCGTTGGTCACCGACTACCATGGGACTGCATCTCCTTACGATGCTCCACTGTCTTGTGCATCAGACCTTTAGGTCAAAGGCTCCGGGTGTGGCCCCTTAAGAAAACCACCTGCTTCGGTTTGGGCACCTGGGCAGTATCACGGCCCTCACACAAATCGAATGATATTTGTGTGGCGCATATGTATCTGGTGCTTCCTTGTACCAATATTTATGTGTATAAATAAATAAATAAGATTTCTGTGATATATTGATTTTCTATGGTTTAGATTACACTGAATTCAGCTACACCACCATTGAAAAGCCGTAATCATTGGAAGGCGATTTCATCCTAGCATAGAACTCTTAAACAGCGTGCATCCACGACCTCACTACAGATCAAACTCAGGACCTTCATTCTCGTTCGTAAAAACGACATCTCTGGGCCACTGAGCCAACATTAATGGTGTTGATGTTTGTCTAGCTCCAATCACTTCATGACATTCCGCGACCACCTTCCATTACCTACGGTTGATAGGTGTCTTACACCCGACATAACTGATTTCCACTGGTCTCGATGTCCCTCTTGGATTACCTGAGTTCATCAAGAATCTAGTCACTGGTGAACACATGGTTATCGTTAGTATAGAGGGATTCGTGGGCGGTTAGAATTTTTGAATCACAAAGTGGTCCTGACTAGACCTCCATTAAAAACTTGGTAGTGCTTTATTGCAGTTTCGTCTTAGTGTTGGACTGTTTAGGAGTGGGATTTATGGAGAAAACCCACTCGTATTTGTTCTGTCTTAAAATGAATCTAAAGGATCATGAACTCTACTGTTGTATCATTGTGTTAATATTTAGTGTGCAGGCCAACTATACAGTTAACCTCTATCATATTGATCGATCTTTTACCCTAGTTTGAAGATGGAAAATCTTTAACTGTACTCTTCATTCATATGAGTCAAATCTAATAAGTCAATAAAAGTGCTATACTGAGCTTTCGAAATAATTAAGTTTGTATCCTTCTATTTTACATATCTCAATATCATCATATTATTTGGACTAGATTACCGGCTTATTAACGAAATCGTGAGCACCAACTGTCAGCTTGATTTCGGCCTAGATTTCATCTAGTGAGTATTTATTCTCACCTTTTATGTCAGAAAAACAAAATATAAAATGCTAGGTATTTAGCTAAGTCATCTTCGACCCAAATCTAGGAAATTTTATCAAATTTGATTGTGGAGCTGGCGTAATGAAAATACAAGTAGTTATTTTATATCCCCGTTAATAATCTGTTTTGTAGCTTGGTTAGTGACGCTATCATGTTAGTAGCCAGAAGGCTAGTGACGTTAATATGATCATAATGGAAATTTCGTTTATACATTATTATGAAAAATAACGACTGTTTATCAAAGGATTTAGTAAAGTACATTGTTTTTAAATAGTTTAATTTTTCTAGGTTTACTTTCCGTTTTTAACTGTTAGATTATTTACTTTTTCATTTATTTAAACACACGCATTGTTAGAGACGGGCACCAAAATAAATGTGCGCTACACAATAAATAATCAAGTTTGTTTGTGGGCTGGTATACTAACCGGCTGTTCCAACTGAAGGTGGTTTCCTTAAGGATCCACCCACGAGCTCTGACCCAGAGGTCTATTCCATAAGGTAGTAGGGCAACGTTGAAAGATGTCTTAGGGTAATCAGTGACAAAGAATAGGTTCATACGCTCTTTGTCCCCCCGTGATCCTGGAGCCCATGTGCACCACTGATTTGGAATCAAGGTTTTTCAACTCTCCTAGGTGGGTCCTCCGTACCCACAACCTGGTTTAAACGTCAGATATTCGATTTTCGTCCCCTCAATTTTGTGAGCAGTACCCCCACCACTAGAAGTCAGTGAGTAGGACTCCATTGGTAACGACTATACACGCGTGTCTATATGAGGACACTTGAAGGAGGCGGACTTTCCCCACCCTTTGCCATACCAGGGCATTTGGGAGCGATGTTCCAGTGTAGGGTTAGGATTGAATTGTGTACAATAGAGAACTGAACTGCTTTTTCCCTTCGTTTTCTGATTGGCCACTGGGTTAGAAGGAGTTCGAGGTTAATGACTTGATTGTTGTTCGTTGGTCGATGTAATAATTGGTAAATAGGTCACATGTCCTATTGACAATATAGATGAGCTAATCAATAATCGGACTAAAGACAGTGAGAGACATCATCCAGTTGCTTTGATGTCATTACGCCCAGACCACACGGGGCCCAATACAATCTAACCCAAGTAAAAAACTTGTTGTTGCTTTCATCGACAACATTTGCTTTACGTACTCACTAACCACCTGGCGTAGTCGCAACTCAGTTATAATTTTAACCCTAGACACAATTGCTAACTATTATCACATTTCACAATCCACTCACATTATTATGGAACTGTTCATTCATAGTCTCTACTATACTGTTAACTGTTTTATGCTTCTTATAAAATGTACCTACTAGATTAAAAATGCTAACAATCAATAATATAAATTTAGGGTAAAAGTATAGGAAACACTAATTGTAATAGTCAAACTATTTCTGTGTATTTTTAACCTCCTTGTAAACTGTTTAAGTCTATGATGTATTATTTATTTATTTAAACATATAAATAATGGTACAAAGGGGCACCAAATATGAGCGCCACACTATGATGTATGTTACTATGACTTATTAATTGAACTAGTTGTTTTTACATGCTTAGCTAAGTAGGTTGATGGTTACTTACTGTCATTACATTCGATGTCAGTTGACATAGAGCTGGAGTACAAACAATTGCAGGTTGGTTAGATCAGAACATGACATGCGAACATTTGTGTGCGTTATTTGACTCTGCCATAGATTGTTAACGTACCACCGTTGGTCACTTAAACTTGTTTTCATTTTATAAGTTTAGTTGTACATGACATTTGAAGTGCTGTTAATAATTCAGAGCTCTCGTAACTGCACTTACTGAGATTTTTTTATTGAGAAGTTGAACCAATATGTCAGTTTGATATGTTTTACGTTGTATAATATTTGTCTATTCTAGCCAATGAAAATTACATCGCCCGATTGTTTTTAGCATTGTTCTTTTTCAACAAATGATACAAATGCACCATTTTCTTTTTTTTTCGTTAAATTTACGGTGGAATTGAGGCGGTTATCACCAGCAAGACGAAATAATCATATTTTGCGAACTCATTAAAGTTAAGAATATCGACTTTGTAGATTCCAACCCAGTGGTCTAAAATTACCTCGCTCACCACTACACCAGATAGTCCCGAGTCCTAATGTACGTAGCGTCGTTCATTGTACACACTATTGAAGAATTACAAGCCATAGTCAAACATCTGTTTTCTGCCTCTTGGATTCTAATAGTTCTTCATCTAATGCCAGTTCGTGATAAAGAACTAATTTCCGATTTCATAATCTTCGAAACTCTTTTACAGTTAAACTTTATAGGTTAAATTTTACGATTTTATTGCGTATATTTCGTTAAGAATATATAAATTCGTATGTTAAATTTTCAGTAAACATTTAGCATTAAGTTTTCATCATCCACAGAAAAGTAATTCAAATTTAGGTTTCTGGGTTAAAGTTATTTAATTAGATTTGGTGCATGAGGTTCACATAAGAGATAAAAACTAACATTAACTAACCCTTGTTTATAGATTGAAATAAAATATATTGTGTATTTTACTTCTGTCTAATTATCTAATTGTTTCATCATTTATTTTACCCTCATTTTATTTACTGCTACTACTCTTCTACTTTAGTATGTATGTGATTCTTTCCAATGGCGTCGTTTGTCATCCGATCTCACCAGTTGTATTTCATCGTTTCGTAAAGATTCAAAAATGAAGGGGATTAAAAGTTTTATCGCCTATCAAATAACTAATTCAGTAGGTTTTCCGGTTATTTCTTATTTATCATATATATATATATATATATATATATATATATATATATATATAGTGTCTCTGATTATAATAACCCACATAGCTTATTAGTGACTTCATGTATTAGTTATTTTCCATTGGTATGTTATTTCGATATATCGATTTTATTCAATAATCAAAGTAAACTGACTTATTGGATGTGTGGGTCTGCAAAACGTATGTACACGTATTAGTAGACATAGATATAGTTTATTAGTTAGTTGTCATCAATGTCCATTAGCCCAAGTTACCATACAACACCAGCACCATTAGAAAAATATCAAGTTAGCATAATGAGTAACAATTGAATTTGAAATTATTTTAGTAGCAATAATAGTGATAAAAAATTAACATTAAGAATATAATTAGAGATGAAATAAAAAGGTTTGGTTCTCAATATAGGTTGATTGCTGGTTTTCACCAATCCTGTTGACTATTGATCAGATACTTTTTAATTTTGAAGATAATGTAATAAAAACCATTTTATATGGTTGTAATCAAGGAATGAAGCCACTAGAATTTAAACATAGACGTGATAAAGTTATATTTCGATACCGCTTTTGTGTCGTTAGCAGAAGTTTAAGAGAGGCTGACTCACTTTTCACTCTCTCCAAAGTAACTGTTATATAAATAACATCGTCATAAACCGGATTATTTGAATCCCAGTAACCGGTACAATTGTTTTTACCGATGTACATGGATTAACAGGATCTTTGAGGTTTAGGAAATGGTCATTAGAAAGGAAAAGGATGATAGATTCCTCCATAAATAACACTTCGAATAGTATACCAAATAGACAAGCTTCAGCCTTGCTTCTTAACTTTATGAAAAACGTTGGGTCAAGGAAAAACAGACAACTGTGTAATGTATAACTGCCTTCTGAGATTCAAATACGACCATCACGTTTTTGTTTTTGCTCACATGTTCATCAATTCGTGGACCATTTTACAGGAAGACATGTAAATAATCTCACGACGACTTGATCGTGCCTGACAATCTAATAAATATCGACAAAGAAAAGCTATTTTTCCTGACGTTCATTATTGTACATGACAATTGCATAGGTGTAAGAGAAAACGGGGAGTTGTTATTCTCTATCCAATGGTATTACAATCCTGTCGTTATTGTCATATTAATTCTATCAGTCTCATTGCCCAGTAGTTTGGCAGGATAAGTAAGATGAGTCTCAAGGGAATGATGTTGAGATCTGAATAGATTATTCCAATGCATTTCGTTATCAAATTCTTTAGCTTTACCTCATTAATGTCGATTAGTTGTTGTTTCTTGACATAGCTTAATTCACTCTTCTACTTTATGAATATGAAACATAGCAATTATGGAAATAGGATATTTGTACTTTACTAGTATTCGATCATGAACGTCTTCTAAGGGTTCCTCGTAGATGTTTGGACCATGGAGTAGTAAGGCGATGTCGAGGTTAGACATATGATACTAGGTAAATATGGGAGATCGATAAATGAGGTAATAAATATTTATCAACTGCGATGGTCGGGATGTGTGTTACATTCGCCCAAGTATCATCTACCTTGACGGATGATGTTGTGTAGTGTATGAGTAGACTGAAAAAAGCTAGGAGTGGTCAAAGCAAGACATGGAATCAATCTACGAAGTCGTCGACAATTGGACTGGACTACGCTAATAGGTGTAGTTGATGTAGTTGGTATCCTTGTGATTTTTATAACTGGTTAGACATTGTGTAAAGTGTCTCAGTCGTTCTGAGTGGCAAAAGTGAACCCTTTATCTTCCTTTAAAACTGGAGTCCTGAAATCTCACTCTTTTTGTCTATACCTAGTCCTTTCTATTATTACTAATAATGTCACTACTTCAACTACTCTGCGAGTTGTTTGGAAACAATCTCATATATTTGAGCTAATACTGCATGGCAACTTGAAGTGATTTACATACGTGTTAGGTTCTACACTTCAGATGACTGATGGTAATAAATTATTTATCATTATGAAAAAACAGAGTAGTATTAGGAATAGTTTGGTTATGATCGTAATGTTCGATGCTGAAATCTTGACAGGTATTAATCAAGTTGTGGTTACCTTTACAGCTTAAAACAAGTAAACGTTAAGCTTGTAAAGGATGTCATCTAATTAACATGTTTGTTTACGGTGATTTTCATCACTATCGCTACCTTAGTTTTGAACTTCTCAGCATCTCCCCTATCTAAGATGCCAGCCACACAAAAGCAAGACACTGAGTTCCCACAGTTAGCTCAACAAGTTTGAGCTATTAAGCCTTGTGAACACGGCTGAGTATTCTCAAATCAAGATGACATGGCTCTTCTATGATTCCCCCTGGTTTTCTGTATTTCTCCAGCTGACGTCACGTTGGCCCTTACGAATTCGTTTGGAACTAATAATAGTATGAGATTCTCATTCGTGGAGAGCCTTACCATTCTGAAGTACGAAATCCTTCGAAAGATGCGTACCACTACTTACTAACCATGATGGAAACCTTAAAATAGTGTTCGGGTTTGCCTATCATGATGATTCAGTCATACTATATTGCACTTAACACTCGTTCCTTCAAGTCGTATTATGCTAGACAGGTCGGTTAAAAGACTGTAAGGCTAAAAGCAACAACTTAAGATTCGAGGGAGAAGTCCTACTTTTGGATATACAGAGGCGTGAGAGCAGTAAAGCGTTTTCATCTGATAACTAACATCTGCAGCAATGCTGCCCTTTCACAGCGAATGGAAAGGTCGACTCTAAAAATGTCTTTCTCATCTAAGCCCAGGAATTTCCGCCCCCTGCGCTAAGGCCTTTCAAAGCACAGAACTAACACATCAAAATCTCGCCACGAAAGTCCCATGTGTTATCGATCTCCAACAGTTGTTCCTTATGTTCTGAAGTCATGCTCTCTTGTTCTCAGGACCACCCCTAACCATGTTTCCTTTTCGGGTCTCAAGAAGAAATATCCCCGCAGGGTGTGAGAAACCGGAAATTGACAATGATCATCACATGCTTGTTTACGACTGAATCCCTCTATCACGTTCTAATGCTTCTCCTGTCCCTATGATTAAACCTGATGAATTCTTCCGAACCGTCACCTAGTTTAGTCACGTATTTACTTATTAATGCTGTCGTTCCTGAAATATCAAGCAGTTTGTTGTAGCCTCATCGACAGTGGTGAATCACATGTTTTGTACACATTATTTTATTTTTTACGAACTGTGTTTGTTCTTATTAGGGCCGAAAAATTACTGACTAGTGAATGGTTTGTTTAATTAATGTGTAGCTTTTATTACCCTTTTTTGTCTATATGTGTTTTTTTTTAAAAAATTGCAGGTTACTCAAACACAAGTCAGTAGAAGATATAAACATTTTGATTGGCTTCATTCCCGTTTATTATCAAAATATCCATGCATTTGTATCCCACCATTACCGGAGAAAGCCATTACAGGTAAGGTATATATATATTTCTTGAATGTTCGACTAACTGCTTTATTTGTATACTTTAACGGTCCGAAAACCATACTCAGAATATGAAATTAGTCGGAATTGGTTGATGTGTTCATATTAAAGCACTCCATCCTTCGTACTTTTAACACCAGTCAAATGACAAGGTTTTCCAATTCATCGTCCACATTTTTGTAACAACATAACAGTCTCAGATATTGTGATATGTTACTCTATTGACATTCAGTAGACTAAAGTTGTATGATCTACATCATTGTGTATTTTTACCATATAGACTGGAGGATGTTTTTTTTTCAAATGAAATTGATCATGTGTCGCAGGAATAGCACATATAAATAAACTACTTTTCTTGACAGTTTTCTCTAAATACATTTGTTATTTGCTGTATATCACTATTTAGAATTGTTAAACCAACACATTTGAGTGAAAAATACGAGTTCAGGTAAGCTAAAACAAACTAAGTATTTCATACTCATAATCCCCTTCATCATTTTTCAGATAACAAGATTGAAATTACATGAAATTACATCAGATGTTGTCCAAACTAGGACCTGAAAAAATACATACCCAATTAGCTATGTCATTATATATATATATATATATATATATATATATATATGAAAAATGAGGTATTTCCTGGAGTTCTAGTGAGAAGCAGTAACCAGTGGAGTTTAACCAGGTCTGTTGAAAGATATCAACTCACTGAAGACATTGGTGAAATGGTTGCTCAACTTCGTGAATTGGTTGAAGTTAGACATTAACACCGTTGGATGCCGGCTAGCTCAGTGGTCTATCGGTTAAGTGCTCGCGCGCGAGACTAGTAGGCCCTTGGTTCGAATCTCGCGAGGCGAGATCGTGGATGCGCACTACTGAGGAGTCCCACAATAGGACGAAACGGCCGTCCAGTGCTTCCAGGTATTCCATGATGGTCTATCTTCAATTGACTCTTGATTTCAACTATATATAAAATTGTTATTTATTGAATGAATTTTCAGTGAAAATAAATTGATTGTCAATTATTAAACAATTAATTATATACAACCGTTTCTACTTACATCGTCATATTTTTTAACTGAATAGTTTGTTAATAATGAAATATGGTTGTTTTGTTCATTTGAACATTTTCACTTATTTAGTTTATTTTTTATTATCATTATTGTTCATTTAATTTAATTAAACTGTAATACACAAGTCACCTTTTGATAAATTTACCCTAACGCTTAATAGATCCGATTTGACTGAAAAAAAAGAAGATAATTACTTGGAAAATGATTCGGACAAAAAAAGAATGTTTACGGTATGTATTTTCACATGTACAAAGTTGAAGGATGATTAGGTGGATATTAGACAATTAACTGATGGATCCAGTCAGTTGCAACTGACTGAATGGCCTAAGATTAAGTCCTTCATTCGCAAATTTCTTCAACCAGGCTAATATTAACACTTTGTCTGCATACAAAATATATGGTTTCAATTCTTTTAGCTCTGGGACCTCTATTTAGTCACTATGTGTTGCATTTGAGGTACCCAATTCATACCAAACGATGATAGGAATCGTGCGTATACTTTATCCCGTATATATCAATAGTCATTATTTGAATGATGAACAGTACATGATTTCCAACTACATAATTTTCATTGTCGTCATTTAAAATAATTATGGTTGCCTTTTTTTACTTCTGTTACTATCATTGTTTGTAAATAGATTTCCAGAGCATTAATTTGTCGTTGAGTTACAAACACAATTCCATGCTAAATCATCGTACGAATACACCGATATTTGTTCACAGCAGATAAGATCCATTTATTGTGACTTCCTTTCCTTAGTGATCTGAATCCTTAAATTTTGGTTATTGTGTGGAAAATTGAAAAACAAAAATTTTTAAAAGTGACAGATTCCTATTCTTTCATTCATTAGAAGCCAGGAAGTACTGAAAAGCCGTTTCATTCTAGTACAGGGCTCATTAGTGCACAGCCGTGGTCCCACCGTAGTCAAGCTCAGGACCTTCTATCTCTTTGCGAGTGTTTAAGCTCTAGACCAGTATTTCTTTGTTTTTCAGTGGTTGTGTAACTGCAATCCAGTCCGTGGTGTAAACTATGGAAATGCAACAATCTCCATCTTCAGCGGCCTGCTTGAATACCTGGGCTACCTGTTTCTGCCATCTAAATATTTCAACAAGTTATCTGGGTTTTTTTAATTTGTTTTAACCTATCATTATGTCTATTGATCGCATAACCTACACAGGCGCGTTTATAAAAAGCTTACGTCCTTTCGCTGCAAAAATTACAAACAAGCACAATAAGAGACATCGTGGTGGTTGGCAATATGCTTTAAAGAGAATAAACATCAATCAAATGTCGATTCCCGAGCTACTTAACTCTAACTGTCGATCACTAATTAACAAGGTGGACTATCTCCAATTTCTGCTAAGTCAAAACATGTATCGTAATTGTGGTGTCATCACAATTCAAGAATCTTGGTTAACTGACTTACAGGATGATTGCTTAGTGTCATTACGTGATTTTAATATCTATCGTCAGGATCGATCAAACAATAAAAAGACTTGTGGTGGCGGAGTGGCTACTTTTGTAAACGTTAACTGGTGTCGATCTACTTTTGCCTGTTTCAAGTTTTCAAACGACTTTATTGACTGTCTAACTTTAAGGTGCCGTCCAAAACACCTGAATAAATACAAATATATTTATGTTACCAATATCTACATGACTCCAGACTGCACATCATCTGCGCTATCTGTCTTCACTGATAAATTTACTGAATTCGCCGTTACTGCCTTCAGTGATTCACTTTCAATTGTATGTGGTGATTTCAATTCATGTGACTGTAGCTTCCTTACATCACTAGGTCACCTAAATGTAGTAGATTTTCCTACTCGTTTGAATGCTCATCTAGACTTGGTTTTCATTAATGATGTGGGTACATATGTGACTCGCAAACGTGCTCCATTGTCTAGTTCGGATCACTGTATAATTCGTGTCCTACCTAAAGTATATGGTAAACATGGAAAGAGTACACACATACACCATACCAAAAAAGTAATATATAGGAGTTACTCAGAAGAAAATTTACAAAATCTGAAAAACATGTTTCGTACGACCAACTGGGAAGTACTTACAGATGACTCAATAGAAAACACAACGGATGTTATCACCTCTTATCTTAAATTCTGTTTTGATACTTGCTGTCCTACCGAAACCTTCTTTTTAAGTTTTGGTCGACTTACATCTCCACAACTAAAACGACTACGGAGGGTAAAAGAAAGGATGTACAAGGAGAAAAACACTATTGAAGTTCGTAAGTTAAATGGTCAAATAAACCAAGAGATTAGACGTCTCAACTCTGTGTTTACTCAAAAACTCCTATCTTGTAGAAGCTCTCCAAGTATGTGGAAACTCTTTAAAGAAATTACAGGGGACAGGCAGACTAGAAGCGATAACCAGCTAAATGTTTGTGACTTTAATAAGTCCTTTATTCGTCAGTCATCTGACATCATGCTCCTTATATCCAAGGGTTTGAAGAATAATTGTGTCCCCAGTTTCACTGAAAATGATGTCCGGAAATGTCTCCAGTCTCTGTATTCATCCCAATGTTTAGGACCTGATGGTATCCCAAACCTCCTTTTTAAAAAATGTGCTGATGTTTTATGTTATCCATTAACGAATATCTTTAACAGATCCTTCTCAACTAATGTCTTGCCGAAAATGTGGAGAAAGATAAAGGTAATCCCTATACCTAAGAAAGCTTCTGGTGATAAAAATGCGAAACTTAGACCCATAGCAATAACTTCACCTTTCCTCAAAATAATGGAAAAATTACTGATACAACCACTTCAACCTTCAATAAAAGAGTACTGTGATCCATTTCAGTTTGCTTACAAATGCAAAAGAAGCACATTAGATGCCGTTGCTGTTCTGCATCACAATATTGTGTTCGGGTTGGAAAAGGGTAAGAAGTATGTTAGATGCGCTTTTCTGGACTTTACTTCTGCTTTTGATTCTATTCCAAGACACCTCTTACTTAACAAGCTGATTCGCATCGACACTGACAGCTGGATAACCAATTGGCTACGCTCCTACCTTTCTGGAAGAGAACAATACACTGTATTTGAAGGAAAGTGTTCAACATCTCTACTGTCTACTGTAGGTGTGCCACAAGGAGCTGTTCTTTCACCTCTGCTCTTCTCTTTCTTTTTGCATGATCTGCCATCTTCCACAGAAAACACTTTTGTAAAATATGCGGACGACCTCACTGTATGTATGCCAATTTCTACCTCCTTACATCCTATAGAAATGAATGAGTTTTTATCTCGTATTGAAAGGTGGTCTGTTGGTAATGGTCTCTTACTCAATCCATCTAAATGTCAAGCTGTTAATTTTAGCTTGAGACATGGACAGAACCTATACTCTATGTTGGGATCCCATAATGCTTGTGCCATTGGAGACTCCTTAATAAACACAGTGTCGAGGGTCAAATATCTTGGTGTTACTTTTTCCTCTGATCTTTCTTGGTCTTCTCATGTTTTACTATTATCGAAAAAAGTTTACCGTTTGACATACTACATAAAGAGGCTGCATGCTTTTGGGATTACTCGCCATTTACTCTTACAATTTGTAAATTCCTGCATATTACCTATTATTTTATATTGTTCTCCATTATTCTTTCCTGGGCTTTTGAGAAAAGACTTTGCTATTTTGCGTAGAATGCTGAAGGCGGTTTGCAAGGTATGTGGTGAATCTTTTGAAGTCATTGTTAATATGCTTGTGGATAGACATCTTAAGTCTTGCAAACTCTTGGCAGGTGTTATCTTATCAGATACTAACCATCCGCTTCATTCATATCTTTCTCCTTGTATATCTTCTGGTAGAACGAGACGTAAATACATTAAAATCCATGCACGCAAGCAAATCTATAAAAGTTCTGTAATACCTTACTTAGCAAATTTACTTTGTGACGAACAGGCTGTTAGAGTTGACCTAGTAAATAACCTGTCTTCTTAAGCATGTCTCAAATTCGATAATTTGTATAAAGTCGGTTTTTCCTAGACCTTTTTTTTTTAAATTTTATTTCTGTTTTTTTTTTCGGGTTTTCTTTTTTGGTAAAAAACTTGTTGAAATAACTCGTGCTGAGAATTCTATATTGTACCAGATTATAATATTGAATAAAGCCATTAATAATAATAATAATAATAATAATAATAATAATAATAATAATAAACGATTATTCAGCTTCAGTAAACGATCTGGTTTAAGAGCATATTTTCTACTCTGAATTGTTTTTATTTCTTCAATAACACCTACTTTTAATGGATGCTGGTTTGTGTTCTTGCGTATATAACCATTTTACAATTGTATCTCCCAATCGTAATTTTCTATTGATTAAAATCAATCCATTATCATTGAATTATTATTGTTATTATTCGTTTGCTTCCTACAACTACCCCTTAATATCGGCAATAATTTCTTAGTTATCCTCCTGTAATCATCTTTGCTTTATGCGTTGTCATATTTATAACAGAGTTCAAAACTCACTGAGTATTTTTATATTAATCCAAGTTTCTATTATTATTCTGAAATATTCAAAACTGATTAGTTCTCCATAAATTTCATACTAATGAATTGTTTATTTATAAGGGGGCATTATGTTTCTCTGCGACATACCTTTTTTTAAATTGTTAACGATAAGCAATTTTCCGACTCTTTTTGGTCGGTAGTATTTCACTACGAATTAATGTATGTAATGAAAAAAAGATTGCAATCCAAGAAGTATTAGACAGTTATTTCGTTATTTTTTTATTTTCCCCCAGATCCTGCGATTCTAAATTCTTCATAACCCTTTTCTCTTATTTCGCTAATTTATATATTTTTGAATCGTTTCTTCGATGTCTAATTTTTCTTACTGTTACTACCACTCCTCTTCTGGGATTTGACCTGACAACTTCATCTGTGTTGACGAGGTGTGACAAAATGAACCAATTTACAGGTTCTAGGTTGCAACTGACTGACTCGTTCTAATAATTGCACTCTTCAGTAATCCACCTTTCGTTTCTCAATAACATATTAATTTACATCAGTGTGTAATCAAAATGACTCGTAAATTGTACCTTATTCTCTACAAAACCGATCAGCTGAATAACTGAGGTCTTCCTTTTGTAATATTGCTGAAGAAGCTTTGATTTTACACATAGGAATGTGGACTAATCACATGAACTCAGTCACTCAAATGCCTAAATTTTACATTGGCACAATTGCACAGTGAGAAATGAAAAAGTAGTTTATAATATAAAATAAACTATCACACACATAATGATATATCCGTTTCACTGAGTGGGCAAACTGGAATGCTTTTCATGGGACACATCAAAGCTCAAATTGAAGTTTATCCACTCGGCTTTCAGTTGTATTGCTTTTTCAAAGGGTTACTAATCCTCTCCGGCTACCCATACTGAAGTGGGTAGATATGGCCTGAAACTTACGCTCTTGTTTGAAAATCAACTTGTGCAGTCACAGATTCACTCCTCAAGTAGTCAAAAATACATTGATGCATGTCTACATTTTTAAATTTAACCCTGTAACAATCAAAATCCTTATGTGTCTAGTTAAATAAATGTAACTCTCAACAATTTCAATACCTTGAAAAGTTTTCTAATTAACTCATTTTTGCTACCTCATAATCAGGTCGATATGAAGATGACTTTGTTGATGAACGTCGTAAATGGTTACAACAATGGTTAACTCGTATGTGTAAACATCCGGTTGTATCTCATAGTTCAGTATTTATTCACTTTCTTACTTGTACTGATTTCAAGGTAAATCAGTGTGATGTGTTTTGATAATTTTCTTCCTGTTTATATATATATATATAAACATTAAATATTTATTTTTCAGAATTTTAGACTAGTTTATTTATAAGTAGTAAAGGTTTGAATTATTCCGTTGTTTCATGACTCCGTCTTTTGATCAGTTTTTTGCTGAACTATGATTCCTGTACAGATTGCCGTGATGTACCTATTATTCACAATTTTTGTTTAGCGTAGGTGAATATTGACTAAGCAGTGCTTTTCATCTTATTTGGACTTTTCAGCCAGGGGATGTACCTGCATCATTGTGTTGATGTACATAATTTATTCGTCTTATTATTCCTTTAAAATAAGTGTAAGGTGTATGTCATAATTTAGTGATGTGTATTTTTACATTATTTTCGTTTTATTTAGTTGAATCTTCATTTTGATAGCTAGTATGAAGCAGTGCTTAATTGGTTACAGGCACTTAAATTTTCAACCGACTAGGTTCCAAATCCAAACTCTGATCTCTATTTACTTCGATCTTGATGATAGTTTCTTCGAAAAAGTAGTAATGGTGTTTTGAAAATAAGTTGATTCAAAACTGGTATGTGTCGACAAAGGAATTAAGGATAGGAAGTGAGTTAGTTGAGCGTGTCGATCACTTGACTTTCCTCAAAAGCTTCATCCACTCTACTGGATTAGCATCTAACAAAGTCTCAACAACCATTCAGAAAGTTCGTCCGACTTTTTTCAGCGTGCTTCACTTGCAGCATAGGCCAGATACCCGTCTACCAATCAAAGGACGAGCTTACTGCTCAGTTGTTCACTCTTCTACTTTATGGATATGAAACATAGCAATTATGGAAATAGGATATTTGTACTTTACTAGTATTGTAGCGAACGAAACACCGGTTGGGGATAATCGAATGTATTTAAGCAACATTACAGACTATCTCAATAAATTCTGATTACCAAACAATGAACAGTCAATTTGCAAATTAACAACCAATTGTTTCAATCTTCACTGTTTCTTCTATTATTCCATTGCTCACGCATTTTCCAGACGTTTGCGTTTCATTTCGGTTCTTTCCTCATCGGTCTTCTCCCAAAATACATTCTATGTCTGACCCACACCATATACTACTTATATGGATATAAGTAGACCACACCACAGTATTCGATCATGAACGTCTTCTAAGGGTTCCTCGTAGATGTTTGCACAAGCATCATCTATCTTGACAGATGATGTTGTGTAGTGTGTGAGTAGGCTGAAAAAAGCTAGGAGTAGTCAAAGCAAGACATGGAACCAATGTACGAATTTGTAGACAATTGAACTGAACTACGGTAATAGGTGTAGTCGATGTAGTTGGTATCGTTGTGATTATTATAAAACCACTGGTTAAAGACTTTTGGTGATGTGACTCATTATCGTTCACAATCATGGGTGTAAATCTTGAGATCTTTTAACTTTTCTTGTTTTTGTGTACCTAATTTATTCTAGTACCACTTACACCGTTGCTGCTTCTACTAACCTGTAATTTGTCTTGAAATGATTTTATCCGCACTAGTCGTATGATAACTTGAACTGATTCACCTGAATCATGTTCTGTATTACATGTGACCAGTAACCCAAATCAAGGATAGGGATCCTCTTATATGAAGGTTCACGTCAGAGCTTTAAACTTCAAGGTCCTACTCCACAAGTCGTGGAGAAGGGACTTTATCAACCACCAAATTGGATTTGTATTCCCTTCCTCTTTTTGTTAATGTGTTAAAACTAGCATGAAACCTAGTTCCGTAAATTTTATTGATTGTCACTAATCGCCTAGCATTAAACATAGTACACACGATGTTCAGTCACTTAAGGTAGTGGCCACATTGCTGCAACCTGATCGGTAAAATCTGATTCGAACTTAAGACTAAACACTAGATTGCTGACCACTCACTTATTATTAGTTAGTATAACTGTTTATCATATCCAGTAAAATAAAACTGCATAGGTTGTGTGGTGTACTTTACCTACTAAAGCGTCTGAAAATTGTCTCGAAATCTTAAACTTTATCACGATAAAACTTTTACCCGATAGTATAATACACACATGTGGCTAACGTGATTAGTCACTCACGATCTGCTTAGGGTATGGCACAAGTATGAGTTAGTCCAAGTTGCTATAACACATTAGCACAACAAGGTGAAATTAACAAGAAAGAATCAAAATGATTCAGCATTGATTATAAGAAAGACTAACGATTAAAAATGTGATTCTAAACGGTTAAGAGTAAATGATGTTTATAAAGGAATGCTAAAACAAAAGATCTAGAATTAGACAGAAAGTGTATGCACCTGGTCCACTGTGAGGTATTCTGAGCCATATTACACAACATCTATAGACATTAGTTGCGGTTATCGTACATATCCCCCCACCAGATAGTCTAGATTTGCTAGCGTGGCATAGATCAACGGCGAACGACTTCATAAAATGATGTCACCATCTGGTTTCTTTCATTCTACCTCTACACCAGTAAACATCATCTGTCGAGATAGGTAGCGCTTTGGTATACATAACACACTTCCTAACCATTTTAGTTTAATCCATTAATAGAATTTGTATATTGACGGGATGCATATTGGTAAATGATTATATGTAGTTTTCGTTGATTGTCTAACCTTCCCACCTCATTTATTGTTTTTACTTTAAAAATCTAGAAATGGAAATTAGGCAAACGTGAAGCAGAAACTGACAAATTACAAGGTTTACGTTTTTATTTTGCAGTGGAATCAAAAAGTGGACAAACACCTCATGACTATACGTAAGTTTTCATTCTGTTCAGAAGATCCCATTTTACCTAGTTTTGATAATATCAGTGTCAATTCTTACATGTAGCGATACACGCAATTGCTTTTTACGGGTTCAGATTTCCGCACAACCTTCTCCCGGTTCTGATTAGCTGTCGTTACTTATAGTTCGTTAATCTTTCGTGCCTAAAGGTCATGTCTTTGTTACTGTATATACAGATCTGTTCGACTTCAGTTTCTCTTTGTTAATTATCAAGTTTTCTTTGCGACCCTGCCTTCGTGGATCCAGCGTTGAGGATTATTATTTCAGCTTATGTAGTTTTTCAGTCTCCTTGAAGTCAAGTTCGCATTAGATTCCTTTCGTGTTGAAGTAATCTCAATCGTTTCTGTAAATTCACAATCACTGTAAGCTCAATTATAGTTGTTTATTTAGTATTCGCACACTTTCCTCTTGTGGAAATTGTTAATTACATCTAGTAATAATGAGTCCAATGCAAAGTGATGATATTGAAAAATGAATTTACTAATCATCTGAGTATGATGATGATGAATTTTCATCTTACTGAATGATGGTATATGTATCATACGGTTTAGTTCAGTTCTTTTTTGTGTTAATAAAGCTATTTTGTTGTCTCAGCTTCCAGTTTGAATAATCTATTGTATAAAGGAGTGAATTGAATGCTTAGAAGCTTGTTGACCTGGTATATTCCTTTGTTGTTATAACCAAATATTTTGATGGGGCGCTTGCAACACTAAAGTTAATTTCCTTTTGTGTTCACAATATTATCTCCTAGTTTTTTCTTCTAAAACCTATTCTGGTTCTAATGCAGTAGTAACTGTATTCGTCTGAAACTTGCAAACTAACTTTGTGTGTTTTTGCTGTTATCAACTTTTAAGATCCTTGCCAAAATAAATTTCTGAGTAACAAATATTTTAGCATTTAAAGTGAAATTTCTTTTCTTAAGATGTGCTCATAGGATCCAAGTATGTTAATACTTCACAAGATGGTACAGGTCCTATGCATTTTAGCGTTTTAATGTTTGCGTATTCAGTAGCCGGTTCTCAATGATAGGCAAATGTAGGGATAACACCAAGTTCACATTTGTAAAGCTCACTAACCAACTGAATCCCACTTCTCATTCCATCTTCAGATAAACTTACGTAAACTACACCCTAGTTATATTTCAAGCTGTGAAATCAACATCCAATTATATTGAGTAAATATCTCTCTTAATAGTTGAGTCATTAATACGTCCCACAAAAACACATGCATGGTTAGAAATTGCTGCCATATAATCGGATTCTCCAAACTGAATGTTTTAATCACAAAAATTTCATTGTCGTTTCAGATTGATAAGTTTTCTAACTGAACGCTTAAATCAGTTTCCTAAGCTCTTCTAATTACCCCAGGCTAAATCTATACGATAACTTGAACACGAGAGAAAAGTCGCTAAGTATGAAAAGAACGCTTTACTCTAAGATTAGTTTATGTACAGAAAATCGGGGGTATTTATAGTATTTCAGAAAAAAGGGGAGGTGTTGGGGAGATCCAGAAAGTCTCTCGCAAAAGACAAGAAGCGCTCAAGAAAAACTAAGAAGCATTTTATCCAATCAGCGTTCACTGGAAGTTTTGCCAGAAACATCACGAAAGTGAAGCCACATGTAGAGTTTCTGATTGGCTAATTACTACGCTGCTAATATGTTTTATAGCAGTCCAGAATTTTCAAGAAAACCCAAGGACTTCTAAAATACTATAAAAACCTTATATTTTCTGTACATAAATAAACCTTTGGAGTAAAGTGCTTCTCGCATATTTTGTTCCTTTTCTCTCGTGTTCAAGTCACTGTGTAAATTTAGCTTGAGGGTTACGAGACTAGCTTAGGATCCGAGTATAACGTTCAATTAGCAAGACTTATCACATCTCACCTTGCCTCGTAGAGTTCCATCACCACCAGTAGGGTCCAACCTTCAAAGCACGATATATATGACCGATATTGTAACGCTCCCAGGTCGTTAAGACCCAGGTTTTTCTTCATATACTTTAAGAACAATTATCCTTTCATCATTTTGGCAGCCTCAAAATGACAATCGCCCCTATACTTTCAACATCTTTGAAGACTAAATTACTCAATTTACCATCTTTTTCTCATTATACCCTTATTTTCCTCTTACTTATCAATCTTGTTTTTTGTGCTCTATTGTAAAAATTCAGAGTTGAAAAAGCGGAAACAGCTGAGTCATTTTTAGCTGATTTGGATAGATCAACTAAATTTCTATGTGAAACAGTTGTTGAATATCATCGGAAATTAAGTATTAGTAAGCTGTTGTTGATGTGTTGATATATGTGTGTTTGTTATATGTTATATTGATGTGTTTTTAAAATTCATTATATATTTTTTATTTTATCAAGAGTGCCGTTTATTAAAGTAGTGCTTTCTCCAATTTTGAATACATTTTAAGTGTTTATTAATGAATTTTCACTACACATTAACATCAGCATGTAAGAAAAGATAGATTTGACTAGATTTAGGACTTTTGAACAATGTCCACGCGTCGACGATCACTTTTAAGTGAACTGACAAAAGTCCTTATCATAAAACATATCTGTCTATTATTGTCTCCTTTACTGGCTGCGTAGTTGCTTCCCTCCACTGTCTGGAACTATTCTCCATTGTAAAACTTTGTCTCATATTCCGTTTATAATAACTACAACTGATTTCGTTAACGTAATATCTTCTACTCTTGTACACCATCAACACAACGCTTCATTTGACTCTTCCCAAATCGGGATGAAAATTAAAATGGAATAGTGTACATTCCAGTATTCTCGAGCAACAGGGTTTGTAAAGGTTATGTATGAGAATCTAGCATCTTGATTCGTCCATCGGCTTTGATCGATTTCAAAATCTATCAAACAACTTATGACACTCTGAACCTGACAAGAATGTGGCAATTTCGGCGCTATCCAGCTAACAGTTAGGAGGTAACGAACTTCATAATATAGTTACTTTTAAACCATATTTCATATTAAATTCATTTAGTGTTGTTTGTTTGAATCTTCCCATCGATGTGTTAGGACTGCAACTGATCAGTCTCTAATTGGCATATGTGCATACTGTGCGTATTGCCTCGATATAGCCTTGTTATATCTGGCCGATTGTGAACGCTATATTCGCTTCCCTAAGGTAGTTCCGTACCCCCGAGCTACAACTATCACAATCGGCCAGACGTAACAGTAGCGACGGGGATTTTGGCAAATAAAAAAAACAATTGTCGTCGGAGATTCTGGCAAAAAGAAATACAGCAATCGAGACGTGATTTTGGAATTAAACAAGCTGTAATAATTGCCGGGAAATTTTTGGAGTTATTATTATTATCAGTAAAAAAATGACGATTTCTCTAGAATAGGCGCTGATAATATTAGAGCACCGGCAACAGCAGATGCTAGCCTTCCAGCAGCAACTATTTGAAACAGTTTTGGACAAGTTTTTCACTAAACAAAATATTTCAGGAAATAAAGGATTTATTTGTAATGCAGATAATGGTGCTAAAATGGCCGTCTCAGAAGAACGCCCAGTTGAGGGTTCAACTCCTTTCACATCTGATGGAAAATGCAAAATGGTATCAGATGACAAAGAAAAAGAAGGTTCCGTAGACAAAGCCCTGAGTCCAGAGTCAAATAAAGCACCATCGAATCCGCCGATCTCTGAAGACAAACTTTAGTCAGAACTAAACTACGGGTTACATGATATCGGTCAAGAAAGCTGGAAGGACGCATATCCAGAAGAAGACTGGAACAGTACAGTAAACCAAATTGTGCCAGATGTAATTCAAAATCATCGGGAGATAAAAGCTTATAATGAATCAGCTTCATGTCCAATTTCTCATGTCAGTTTACCAGATATGAGTTCGCGTAATGATGCACATAATTTAGATGAAAATTCTTATGAAGATGAGAAAAATAAGTCCGTCGAATCAAATGGTGATCAAAAACCTAATGCAATTTTATTAGATGCTGATTCCCATAGTTATCTAATAATCTCTAGTGAAAATCTTAATGAATTTGATGGAAATGTTTCAGAAGAGCCGAATTCTGATGACTTAAAGTCAAGTGTCGTTCACTATCATTCAGTCATCCCCAGTGGATTCTCTATTCAATGCGAGAAATATGTTCTAAATAAAGTCATATTAATTGTAATTTGGAGATATGAGGATCCAACATTGTTTCGTGGGGGAGGATAAAGTCAGCAAATGCAGTCTGGATACCTACCCCGAATCTTCAAAAAAAAGGGAGGTGTTGGGATGACCCTGCATTTTTCTCGCAAGCGACATAACAAGCTCAGGGATCATTTCAACCAATCAGCGATTAATTAGAAGTTATGTGAAGTTATGTTACTAAAATAACGAAAATGGAAAAGTCACATGTGGAGATCCTGATTGGCTGATTAATGCACTGCTACTATGTTTAGCAGTGTTCTAGAATTTTCGGTAAAATTCAAGGACTCTTAAATTACTATAAAATCCCTATATTTTCTGTACATGAATGAACCTTGCAGTAAAGTGCTTCCCTCATACTTTGTGCCTTTTCACTGGTCTTCAAGTCGCGCGGAGTTGTCCTAGCTCGGGGGTACGGAACTAGCTTAGGGAAGCGAATATAGCGTTCACAATCGGCCAGACGTAACAAGCCTTAATTCACAAACTCACATATTCCTTATGTAGAATGTGTACCTTCTACTTCGAATTGCTTATTCAAGAAAATATATCATAAATTCGTACTTTAATCACATTTTATCATATAATACTTTTTTTTACATGAATAATATTGATTCTTTTTATGATGAATTCAAAAACGTTTCATTTTGCCCACTTAACCACATCACTTGATTATTGAAGTCCACCGATGACCAATTCTCAGTATACCTATCTGGCCAATGACCTTTTTAACTAATGATATAAATGATCGTGAATAGTGACGGGAAAACCATAACTCTGATTAGTTCACTTGTTCTTACACTAGTGGCACGATCACAATGGACTACACATTAGAAATCAGAATATTATGCATAACTAAGTCATATGTGCTACAAAACTGTGGTTATGAGTCCATGATTAATTAATTAATTCAGGAATCGTGAAATAACATTTATTATAAATGGATTGTTTAAGGTGCACATTAAAAGTATGTACAACATTTTAAGGTTAAACAGTTCTAAAGGTTTTATTTCCCCCATTTTTATTCTCTTCAGTCTCTAAATAATCATTCATTTTTTTTAATATATCCACCAAACTATACAATAATGACATTTTGTCTTATCTATGGGTTATTTCGTTTCTTGTATTACATTCTCCAAACGAACATTATTTTTATCAGAAGGGTTTTTTTATGGAGATTTAGTATTTCCATAGTTGAAAGCGTGAGTCAATTGAAGCTAGACCACCAGGGAAAACCTGGGAGCACTGGACGGCCGTTTTTCTACTATTGTGGGACTCCTCAGCAGTGCGCATCCACGATTCACACTTTCAACTATGAGAACTTTATTTTACTTTTTGTGCATAGAGATTATTTGTGTCATCTTTCATATTTATTTGTTCATAAAATTCTTTTTATTTACATCTTCCTTCTCTCTCTCTCTCTGTATGTATAGCTACTCGTAAAGAATTTTCCAAACTGTCAATGGCTTTTCTAAACATGAGCAAAGCTATTGAATCGGATGTTCATACAAGTACGGTTGTTAGTAATAAGCATAAAAGTTTAATTACCTATTTTGCTTAGTTTTTATTCCATTTATTGTTATCGTTGTAGCATAATGATCAATTGGAGGAGAGACTGTTTGATTACACATTTCATTAGAGCTGTTCAATCATATTATGCTCATTGATATATGTCAAGAAAAAGATGCGAATATCCATGCTTCACAAAGTCCCGAGAGTGACCCTTGTATTGTTTATTCAAAATGTTTCCCTGTATGTCATTCGTATGCATTCGTTGATAACAACTTGAGTGATATCAACAATGAAGATACCCACTTTTAATTCTGAAAATTCCAGCCTATTATTTGACAAATACAATTCATATCTCCATTAACTAAATGAAAAACTGAAACGTCAGTTCCCATAAAACGTTATTTTATAAGTTAAGGACAGGAAATGTATTGTGTTAGCGGAATTTTATGTTCTCTCTTATTCCCATCGAAATATATCATAAATATTATTTTCAAATGCACACACACATTTTTTTAAATAATTTTAAATGGAACCTCCTGAAGTTTTAAAATATGTCGTATGACGTTTCCACAATTCCTTAATCAAATCATTAGTGTTTACACTGTAATATCCGTATTAAATTATTGTCATCATCGTGATATATTAATTAATACTTTAATGCTTATTTCCATTTCAGAACAATTAAATACAAAATTATGTGCTTCACTAACTGCTACTGGCAATACATTCAGAAACGTATCATGCATCCATGCAATCCAGGTAAATAAGCTACTATTTTTTAAATTCCTGCTGAAAGCGTTTTGCCGACATTAGTCTGATCTGTAGGTTGTAGTCGTTTCAATCTGATCTCAGGTTACAATTAAAAAATTGGGAGTATTAAACAGCCGTTTCGTCCTAGTACATAAGGATTTTTTATTTATTTAAACACATAAACATTGGTACAAAATGGCACCAAATATATATGCACCATACAAATCATTTGGTTTGTGTGGGGGCTGTGATACTGCCCGGGAACCCAAACTGAAGCAGGTGGTTTTCTTAGGGGGCCACACCCAGAACCTTTGAACTAAAGATCTGATCCACAAAGTAGTGGAATAACGGTAGGAGATGCAGTCCTATGGTAGTCGGTGACCAACGATTGGTTCAGGATCCTGGAGCCCATGTTCACCATTGGCTTGAAATCAGGGTTTTCCAACTCCCCTCGTTGAACTCTACGTAACCACCAACCCGGTTAAAGCGCCCGACATTCTCTTTTCGTCTTATCAATTTCGTAAACAATAGTAATGCCGCGAAAAGGCAATGAGTAGGACTTTCCTGGCAGTGATTGTATTGCACGTGGCTATGTGAGGGCATTTCAAAAGGGAGAGCGAACTCTCAGCCGTACCAGGGCATTTTGGGGAATCTTTAACAATATGTATGCATAATCCAATCAGGGATCAAATCAAGCACCTTCAGGTTTTTTTGCCAGATACTGAATCATTCGAACCACCTGTATAGCGTTTGCTTGTGCAATTCCGACTTTAATCGCTTTGCGATATAAATCCATGATCATCCAATCATGCTATTATATATTTGAATATCAATAAAGCATTTGTTTGCAAAGTTTACCGTACATTTGGCCTTCAATATACAAGTTCGCAGTCTATTTCCGTTTAGGATTACCGGATAACATCTTACTAGCTCACACATACAGTACATGAAATACCTGTAGTTGCGAAAAGGATAAATAAAATATACATTAAGATTCAAGTCATAAAGATGACACGTTTTTTCGACATCACTCATTCGAAATTGTCTTTATGAGTAAAGTTGGTAGGAATTAAACAGTATTCTGACATTCTCTACAAATAAATCTTTAAGTAAAAAGCATATCTACTGTACACGTTGGTGTTATTAATATAGAATAAAAATAAAAGCTACGTGCTGTTACTTATTAACATTGAACGAAATAGTTACTCTCCTCAAAATCGATTTCATAAGAGAAATATGATATGGGACCGGATTAAAGGATTGCAGAGATAGAGCAATGAACATTAGCCAATGACACAGTGTTAAAAATACTCGGATTATATGTAGAGAACAAGTAAAAAGAGCAAGGTGATTGATAGGGCTATGCGTTTTGACGTACTGAGATAGAAGATGTGTCAGTATCGACAAATTAATCAAACCACAAAGTGTGTTCAGAGTTTGCACTTACAATTCACACAATAATCGTAATGATTAGAGACGTTGGGTAACATAAAGTAAAATCTGTTGCGATGGCACACTTTGATTCATTTTTTATCTTTCATTTTCGAATTCAGTGTCGTTCCGAACTTTCCATCCTAAGATCTCATTTATTCATTTCTAACTGTATTTCTCATGTCTAGATTTGCATTTGACTTTAAATCAATTACTCCCCTTTGGTTCTCGTCTTGTTAACTTTCCGTCTCAGTGTACCTTCTGGCGTTGCAGTTCGAACAGACAACCATTCATGTTAAACCGAGAGTTGATAACTGAATGGATAGTTTTATACAGTACACACTTGATCTACCAAAATGTGCATATTATATTGCTTGTTATGCTTTGTTGGATGGTTGGACGTAGTTGACAAAATAAATATCTCAGTACTACAGGAGGTTAGCCAACACCCATGTAGATCATTGATAATATCTCAGACTATGCAGCTGCATGACGTAAGTTCGAATCCCACTGGAAGCATTAGTTCTCTCAAGATCATACGTACGCTACTCTGACAAGTGACAACTAGTACGACACTCAGATTAAACAAGGTTTCCTTGTCGACTATCTTTAACTAATTAACATCAAAACATAGTGTACGTAATTGTGGGTCAATTAGACTAATAGCTACATTGTAACTTTATTGATAGAGTTCAATCGGCACTAGGGGATTAGACAAGCGTGATATAATTCACTTACTGCTCAGTAGTTATTGATCAATTGATTGTAAATATTCAACATTTTCGGTTTATTTCCAGTCAGAAGCAACAACCAATCTCCAAGAATGCTTAAAAGAATTCACTCGTCTACTGCCTAATACATCAACTATTACCAGTCTAGCTAAAGCTGCATGTCTTACTGTTGATGAATTAAATCGTTGTAATACCGATGAACAAAAACTATGTCAATCCGATGTGAATCGAATTCAATCTGGTGCATTATTGATTACACGTTCTATTCAAGCTGAATGTAATTTAATTATGAATCAAATTCGTGATGAATGGATTAATAAAATCAAAGACTATCTTCATGATCAAGCACGTTTTTATCATCAAATTGCGGAACAAATAGAACGGGCCGCGCAATCTTTTGAAATCAACTGATCTCTCTCTCTTATCTGTCTATCATATGTATCCGCGTATTAACACTCATAATACTAATATTAATATTGTTACTGCTATAAGAATTTACAGATTCATCAATCATATATATATATACTACTTACATTTCTCAATTGTTACTTACATTCCCACACCACTTTTAATCAGATTTTGTTTTCATATTTCAATAATTACCTATCACGAAGCATTAACTCATCCTTTCTTTTTTTCGAAGTCTTTCCTTCCTTTCTTTACCATCATTTCTTACTATCCATGCTACTTACTAGTCGTGTGTGGTAATTCAATACTAAGTGCCTTTCTTACTTTTCAATCGTATTTCTTTAAGTTACCTTTTCTTTTTCTCGGTCAAATTTTTCTATTTGATGATTATTTTTTCTTTGAAATAATTTTTAATTGACAATTATGCTGATTGGTTTTTCTTTCCTAAAGTGAATTGTAATATTTTTATTATACACATACTTCTTATGATTCCAATGTCTTCTATTTCTCTCATCCTGATTACCTCCTGCCTTTCTAATTTATATCATTTGACAAATATGTATTATACTTTTTTAATATTTGTCCTATCTATGTGACCTATGCATAGAGTGATGGAACATCTGATGATTGTTTTGATTTTGATTTTTATAGTATATGACTGATCTATTGCTCAAAATTTGTATTTTTAAAAGCTAAAAGAATTCTACAAAAATATAACTTGTGTATCCTGCCTTAGTGACTAGTTCATTGTTTCCATGTGTTTACCATTCAAGTTACTTGTTTCATTTTGTAGCATTGAGAATTATCGTAAGCTTCCATTCCCTTAGTGTAGAGAATGATGTGTCTTTGTACCTTAGTACTCTATACTTACTGAGTCCCATAATATATTCACTGGACATTGCGTAGCGTTTTTATTCGCCTACCAATTTCTTTCTCCAGAACTAATTAACTACTTAAATGGGTTTCCTCTTGGCTATGTCTATGAATAATCTTTAGAATAGTAAGGATACTATATTTGGGTGTGCTCTGTAATCATGTTTTAATTCAATCTAAGAAACAGTTTAACTTCTTTTTGTGTTCTTGAATAGTCTGAGCTAAATGATTTCATCGCGAGGCTTTCGTGCTCATTCTGGATATCATCATGTAGAAGTGAACTTGCTAGTTATTTTACAAGCGTAAAATCAGTTTGTTCTTGTGGTTGCTTGTCTTCGTAGGTTTGTCTTTTGTTTTGATTCCTCTTTTATATTCAAGTTAACAACTAGCCATATGATTGTCCTTTCTCGTATGAATTAGGTCTAAATCAGTATGTTTACCACAAATGAATAAGCAATAATTGATGGGTCATTGAAAAATGAAAATTGCTGAGCAGAAAGTATCGTTGACTATCCAAACAAATATTGAATTCACAAGTCTTGTGCTAAAAAATGGATTGATTGATATATTATACTTGTTTCAGTTATATTGTTATACGATTATGGATGTCCTATATTTCCAATACTGAGCACTTTCCTACATTAAAGAACTGAAGTACACTATAAAAGGCCATTCTCTTTGGTGCCTTTTTAGTTATCCCTAGTTTCGGGTGAACCCGGAAAATATACCACGGGGAACTGAATGCTGGTGAACGTATTTCATGTTCTGAACGATGTGACCAATTAAAAGGTCACTTGGAATACAATCAATATTTCAATTAGTACGATTTTGTAGAAACAACAAACAGCAATATCGTGTTATTTATACTGTACACATTCTGGAAAGTTTTATACTTTTACTATATAAACACTAGTGTGAATACATGTCAGACTAGTTTTCTATTTTAATTTATGTTATGCATAATAGGCAACACAATTTGTCCACAAAATATAACCACATATTGTGTGTACAGTGAGAAAAACCACTAAAAAGCCTAATTAACTATTCAGATTAAAAACGTTAATTTTGATGTCAGAATAAATTCGACATGAAGACGATCTTCAGTTTATTATTATAAGAATTTACAGCTGACACAATATTTTCGTATCACTTTTGCAAAAAAATACATCGCAAATACATGGCAAAGCCTCTGGTGAGTACATTTTTACTGTTTTCGTGACCTTGATCCATTGGGCACAATTCATAGGCGACAAGTCGGTTGATATAGCTGTGAATCTTCAACAACTAGTGTAGTTGAGATGCGTTACGTATACTTAACTGCTCCCTACTTTAACAGGGTTTGTAGAAAGGTATAGGAGGAAGCTGGGAAAACTAGGGGTGACGGGACCAGTCCATGATTTTACTAATAGTTGAGCTGAATGATGTTGGCAGGTTCGGACTACCACCTAGTCGGGGTTCGCGTGAACAGATGTTAAATTAATAATTTAAGAACTATCATGAAATAAACCCCATATCTTAATGCAGTTAAGAGATCTCTTCAAGATAGAAATATTGCCTCTGAATCAAAGAGCACTGAATTTCAATACAACTTGTGTCTTATCAACGATCAGATGAACTGAGGCTTATGACAACCACAAGAGCATCGGTCGTCAAATATATTCAACAAACATGGGATAGGAAGTAAATGGGACAGCTTATGTAATTGAAGTATCTTTTGTAAACCTTACGTAGATTACAACTAGGCATATAGTAAACACGAAGTATTGATTCACAAAAAGTGAAGGACATCAAAATGTGATATAAAAGTTGGTTTTAGTTTACAGAAGACATTACGTCAAACTAAACCGGCAGTCTTTGTTCACATTGCGATAGGATTTCATACTGCCTCGATACTCGAGGAAATACCTCTCAAATGCTTTAGTCGCAGGATTATTAAAAATCCTAACTAAACTTTAATTAAACCTACACGGGAACACACCAACTACATATTCAGATAGATTTTGCGAAGGAAGCACTACTGTTTTCGATAAGTTGGAGCTTAACTGGGATGGTGGCTCAGTAGTACAGCCACTTGACTTTCAGTCACTTATTCAATTTGTGTCCCAGCTACTTCGGTTTAATCAACCGGATAGTATTGTGGTGTGGTCTACTTATATCCATATAAGTAGTATATGGTGTGGGTCAGACATAGAATGTATTTTGGCAGAAGACCGATGAGGAAAGAACTGAAATGAAACGCAAACGTCTGGAAAATGCATGAGCAATGGAATAAGAGAAGAAACAGTGAAGATTGAAACAATTGGTTGTTAATTTGCAAATTGACTGTTCATTGTTTGGTAATCAGAATTTATTGAGATAGTCTGTAATCTTTGCTTAAATACATTCGATTGTCCCCAACTAGTGTTTTGTTCACTATAGTATCACTAGATTCCATATACGTAGTGTGCTTCAAAGTCTTATGCACGAATCTGTACTTTGTGAACTGAGATTGAATTCAGTTGATCAGTGTTAGCGCACAGATGTATGTGAAGCATAAATTTGTTAAGAGCCAGAGTAACAAAGCGCTAAATCGTTAGCAATAATAATAAACGGAACTACAATGAAAATACTAACGAAGTCAATGTACAACGTTGTTTATAATGTAAGATAAAAATCCGACAAATATGTTGTAATGTCGTGAAACCAGACAAAGGCATAGAAACATTAGTGTCAGCTAGTTATTATACTATGTCGTAGGTTATTGAAAAAACCGGTAATAACTTTGATTAGTATGAACTTAATTCACTTTTATACTATTGGCAATAAACGTCTTGGCTAAGTTTTCATTGTTTATACTTTAAGCATTTCACTCATCATGCATATAAGTGTTAAGTTTTCTCAGGTACCCATAGTAAACCGATAAATTTTATCAGTTGTCATAAGCTGGAAGAAAATGAACTATGAACATAATCTAACAACAAATAGTCTGATTTCCAGAAAGAAACGGTTTGTAGTAATTTGAAATTGGTTATGATAATTTAGAATTATGAATGATTCTATGATTATTAGAAGTGATCCATGAGATGGATGAAACGCCGGACGACTGAGATACGCAACAAATTGCAATAACCCCCTATACGATTGGAAGAGATGTCTGTTATGACAGGGGGTGTCCGAGATCTGGTGATACACATGCCATGCACTAAAACCCCCTCAACTGATATGAATAAATACTCATTTGTATATATCAATTTCTACCCTAGTAAAATCAATCAATTTCTCAGCCAACGCCATGCACTTGTCTTTCAGAACACTTCGGGTTGACACAAAGTGACCTCATTTGTCTACTTCTGATTGGTTCGCTATATCGACCTTGTAGAAGATCAGAATACAATCAAGTAAATCCGGTTTTACATCGATTAGATTCAACGATTAATACTTACAAAACTTATCAAAGTGAGTAATTGTCTTTTGAGCACGAAATCATAGTGTGGACTAATACTACAATGAAGATAGATTCAAAAATAAACTTCACACTGTTTGAAATAAGTTAGATTATCACGTTATTGATACTTTGACTGAAATTTGATCAGTCTTGATTGGCATAAGCTCATCCTGTGCGGAGTGTCTCGATATAGATATTATTACAAAAGTTGATACAGAATTGATGGAAAAAGGTTAGCAGTGGAATCCAGAACGGGCGTTACATCCCAGACTGATCAAATTTCAGCCAAAAATATCGGTAACGGGATAATTCCAACCATATTAAATTGAATTATATCTCGCACCCATTGCACGATTGAAAGGCAATCTAGACTCAGAGGTTAAGTGGGTGACGTGATGGCGTTTGAAGCAAACGGCAGTGGGTCGGAGTTTCTGAGTGAACATCAATTTTTGGATGCAGACACATGCAGCCGACAACTAAATCGGCGTCGTGGATCCGATTGCTAGCCAACTTCCATCAATTCTATGTTAAATTCATACTGAACAAATCTACACAAATGAAAACGCTGAAATTCAATAGACGAGACGGACCTTAAATCAGCAAGTGAACTTTGAGATTCTTTCCAAAATGTAGTATTTGGAGACGTAGCATGCCTAACACTACTTTCGAAGAATCGTTGATTTCAACAACCACGTGAAATGTAAACAGACTACAGGGATGATCAAGTACGTATATCTGATAGTTTGCATCACGAACTGACCTAGGTTAGATGATCATTGAAAACCAAGAATGGACAGTTGGTTCGTTCTACTATGGGACTCCTCTGTAATGCCCATTTACGACTCCACCAAGTATCAAGTTTAAGGCACTCAGGTTTCGCAGTGGGTGCATGTTCTTCAGATCACTGAAATGGTATACAATGAATTATGTACCTTATTTCAACCAATCAGAAATATTGCGCAACTATCTGTTAGTGTCGTTGCTAAGTAACACTGCCTTACAACGGACATAACTGAATTGCATTAGTCCTGACTCCCTATTAAAAATCCTGAAGTTATCTCTTGAAATTAATTACCAATAAGTAAAGGATTATTCTTTGTGTAAGAAATTTATAAAGATTTTCGAATATTATAATACACATCAAGATTCTTAGATATATGACTGCAAGTCAAACTTGTTAATACAAGTTCACTATCTCCCCACAGATCAATCAGGCTTGAAAAAATCGAATTAAATGAAAAGCAGACTTTAAACCTACATCTTAATCATTGAAATTCATGTGATTTAAGCATTATTAAAGTTGGTAAACTATAAAATATGTAGTTGGAGTAAAGCAACCAATGAGTAAAACATTGCAATTACATACCAAAACCATATTAATAAATAGAATGATCTACCTGGAGAATGGAAAAGAAGAAATACATCATGCTTTCAAATTTTATATATATATAGATATGGAAAACAAATGAAGTACACACAAAATAATACTTAAAATATGAAACAATAAGAAGCATAAAAATGAGATAGTAGTAGTAGTAGTAGTAGTAGTAGTAGTAGTAAATGCACAAGTACACATACACACATATAAATGCATTGTATCGACGAGATAATAAAAATAATATAACAGTTTAAAAAAATATACAAAAAGAGAAATATAAAAATAACACAGATTTACTAAATGTTAACACCATCTTTAGCAACTTTCGACTTAATCAGATCGATAACATCTTTCACTGATCGTTCTGGATCTTTTAATCGAAGATGAATAGTGGACCAGTTTAATTTCTCTATCCAACATGGTGCTAATTCTATTAACACATCTAAGTGTTCACTGATAGCATCTACATGTAGGAAGGAAAAATCACAGGAGATAAAATTAAGAGAATAATTAGTGAGGGAACAATGCATGATTATCTTTTGACTCATACGCACCTGAGTCTTTAAGAACAAAATGTGAAAAGTTTAATAGGAATTCAGTTAACTTATGAGCATACGAGAGAACCTGAAACACGATAACATGTTATTTCTGTAGAATAGATGGATTATGGATAACACTTGAATCCACAGGTTGAGCGTTTCGTCATAGCTGAATGTATCTGAATTCCAGTGTTGATATTCACAATGAAACTTGAATTCTAGTATCTTTCGTTTCAAACACTTAACACTCTATCTACTGGAGCTAGAGTCCAGATAGCTATTAACTATTAAACAAACATGATAGTCGCATCAATATTAACATTTGTTTACTTATTTAAACACATAAACATTGACATAAAATGGCACCAAATATATATGCACCATACAAATCATTTGGTTTGTGTGAGAGCTGCGATACTACCCGGGAACCCGAACTGAAGCAGGTGGTTTTCTTAGGGGGCCACACCCAGAACTTTTGACTGAAAGGTCTAATCCATAAGGTAGTGGAATAACGGTAGGAGATGCGGTCCTATGTTAGCCAGTGGCCAATAATAGGTTCATATGCCATTTGTTCTATCAGGATACTGGGGCTCATGTGCACCATTGGTTGAAAATCAGAGCGGATCCTCCATATCAACCAACCCGGTTAAAGAGCTGGATACCCGCTTTCATCCTCTCAATTTCGTAAACAACACCCTAACCACCAGAAGGCAGTGAGTAGGACTTCCATGGCAGTTGCTGTATACGTGTGGCCATGTGAGAGCATTTCGAGAGAGAGTGCTGACTTTCTTCACTCTCGTCCGTAACAGGGTTTATTGGTCATTTTTTGTTGGCATATATGTGGATCCTGTGCGAATTGCATTAATATTGCCATTCTGTCAAAAGTTTTATAGAATGGCTATCAGTGGGATTCAGGACGAGTATTTGCTCTTATATGGGACTCGTCAGTGAAGGGTAACTGGATTAAAGTGTTTGTCTTTATGTTTCTTTCTCTTACAAGCACTAAACGCATAGTGCGCTCAAGTAAGTGTATCTACAAATTTTATCCACTTAACAGTTACTAATGTCATACAACTAAACTTATTTTAAACAAGTTTTGTCGAGATTCGATTGAATAGTTTCATAGACATTACAGTGACCAATGGTAAATGGAAGAATATAAAATCGAATTTTATCTTTAAAAATATAAGTGGTGGAATTGAAATACAGTGTGAACATTGTATTCGACTGTTTGATTAGAGTTTCACGTGGAATAGCAAAAGTTATCAGAGAATCCTGTGTTTATTTCCATAAAAAAGCTGGAACCAAACTCCCAGACAAAATGTCAGAATTATTTGACTGTATAATCAGTAATTCCTTAACAAATTTATAATGTTGAAATATAATTATTCCCAGTGAATATTTATAACAGTGCAATGAAACTAGAAAAGTAATATATCATTATCAATAAGGGTTTGAATTATCCTGTTGTTTAAATTCAGGACCAAGTTTCGATAGGTTTTTCTTGACATATGTACCCAGATTTCCCCGATATATTCATTTTAGGATAGGTTTCTAGGATAGATGGATCACAGCTAACGGTGATTTCTAAGATGTGCATTCTGTCCCATTTGGGATTCTTCATAGCTGAATATACTTAAAGTCCAGTGTCGATGTTCCTACTGGGACCCGAACCCGGTACGGGGAAGTAATAGATCTTAGGATAACTGGACCAACAGATAACCAACTTCTCACTAACATCTAGCAATAAAACTTGGAAAGAGATATTCACATCAGTTCTTCATTCTTTAAGTTTGATACACAAGCTTGCCATAAATATTTATCAAAATGAGAATGGAAATCCGAAACTTGACAGCATCTAATAAGGCAAATGTTTGCTTCAATTTCATTTTCGTAACTACTTATAAAACTGGAATGATCTTGTTTTTAATACCACCATCGAAAGACTGATTATGTGCCTTTTCTCATAGGCTTATTTTCTGGATTTCATTAATGACGCTGTGAACTCCAATCAAATGAGATGGTTTGGATATGTATTATACAAGCCCGGACAGCGCCCATTTTGACATGAGAACCTAGCTGGTGTATGTTGAAAGCTAAGGATGTATGAACCAACCAGTTCATGAAACTATGAACTGCTATAACAAATTATTTTTAATTGTTTTTGCCTTCATTGTATTAAAATTATACTACTTGCGAGTAATTAATATTTACTAGTTTCTCTTCTTTACGGTTGGTTGGACTAACTAATGGTAAACTAACTCTTCGCTTATTAGTTAACATATTGAATGTAATTTTCACACTTGAATACTTTGAGAATAGACTGTTGTTGTTGTGTTTATCATCTTGACTGAACCTAATCGTTATTCATTGTACAACCACCTATTATTTATTTATTTTTATATATAAATATTTCCGACAAGTCAAGGCCGTATTTTGATTTTAACCGACCTCGAGTGGGTTATTACAGTGAAGTTACCAATCGATACAGGTATTATTCCAACTCCTATTTATCTTGTCAACTTCATCTTGATCAACTGTTGTGGAACAGTAACTTGAACTAATTGGACATTTGTGGTAAGTCTTAGATTATTTACGAATAACCGAGTCAATACTCTTACTAACGAAAACTCTTTGCACAAGATGATAGTGCTAAGAAATTCCAGTGCATTGTTTGGAAATTAGATATTTATGAAGATTACATGTTTTATGTCAGGTCGTCTATAAGGTCTACATTTATTCAAGTTGAACAAAGCATTGTGGAGTAAAGCATCCTGTTTTACTGGAAAATTAGGTAAAATGTGAATTGTATGAGAATAAGTCTATATATTATCATACCATTTTATAAGATGAACTAAAACGAATTGCACTCCGATAAAATGTTACCTCTCTCTGATAAAAAAATGTATAATTCGAGATTATTATGATTTTTGACTAGTAGTAAAAAGAGACTAACACATTGCATCTCAGTTCCATTTACCTGCAGAAAGTCCGCTAGGATGAGAGTCTGCCACACGAACAGAGACAGTCGACAGCGGAAGTGGACGAGCATTGCTTGAACGTAAAATACTCCAAACCTGAGTTACTATTAACGGTAAACGACAGTATATAGCTCGTCTGGCCTCTGAAACTTTCCCATAAGTAAGCTCAGTGAGAAGACGTCGCTCATTTTCTCGAGCGCGCACCTTGGAAAAAAAACACAAAGCCATGAATGATACATTTTTATAATAACACGTCCCGTAAATTATACCTCAAAATTAAACTCACGAGTCCAAAGAAAATAACTGAAAAGCCAAATGATGTATCTATCTAATAATAAGCACAGTGAAATGTTAACATATATATAGTGATAAATCCTCCGCTCTATGAAAAAAACATAAAAGACAATGTATCAAGTTTTGGTAATATTCCATATGTGGCTAACAGTGGAACCCAGGACGTGTCTATTGTCCTATTTGGGACTTATCAGCTGAATTGACTTGCATTCCGTTGTTGATAGTCACAGTGAGACTCGAATCCAGTAACTTTTGCTTCAGGCGTCCAACAAATCGATTGCAATTACGAATATCAATAGTGGAAAGTCGCAAACTGTTACGTAAACGTGTTAAAGAATCTTCGAAATGAAGAAAGGTGAACTTGAAACTGTGATCCAAAAGTTAGTAGTAGTTGAATGTACTGATAATGAAAACACAGATTTACTTAAGAAAATATTGAAGAAATTATAATAAATCAGATATATTTAAATAGAACAAGATCAACAAGGTTTGCATAATAAAATAGATTCATTAGTCTATTTCACAGTTTCTCATCAGCTGCATACAACCTAAAATTATAATTATTAACTAAAGTTTAGCATACTTTAATGTAGCACGGTGAGTCATAAACCTTTAGACCATTTAACCCATGTTTAGTGGCTTATATGCTCAAGAGTTTTACTTGTTATAGCCTCGAACAGAAGTCAGTGGAGTTGATTTTATACTAGTCTATTAAGCTTTATTAATTTTAGTCTTTTTTTCAACCCTGTCCCTAACCTTATTATTTCTATCATTCTATTATTTTCAGATATTCACCTATTATTGATGTTCACATATTTGTTTATTTTATCATGTTGAGCGATTACCCCAATCACTACTTTTACATGACCTCCGAATTATTACTTTCCGGTACATAAATACACGCCGATCTTTACTATTTTTATTCATACACTTGGTAGCTCTTTTCTGATTGCTATGATTTTCGTTACGTTTTGACAACTGTTACCCCTCGTGGTGGAGCATAAGGCCACCAGCATTCTCCATCTAACTCTGTCCTGGACAGTCTTTTCCAGTTGTTAATCATCCTTCTCATGTCTGTTTCCGATTCTCGGCGCAGTGTTCCTTGATCTTCCTCTTTTCCGTTTCCCTTTAGGAGTTCAAGCTAGGACTTGTCTCGTGATGCAGTTTGGTGATTTCCGTAATGTATGTCCTATCCAACGTTTCGAACAGTTATCTAAACTTCACAAACTAAAGTATGTCAAATATTTGTTAATAATTATATTTACATTAATTACTGTAATTCTTGGGTTGCATGAGGCTGATGAGAAGCCGTGAAATAGTCTGATGGATTCATTCTATTCTGTAAACCCTGCTGATCTTGCGCTGTTCAAATTTATTGAGGGATTCGGTCGTATGAAATTAGATATAGAGCAAAACCCATTTTCCAAATTACTTGAGTAAGGCAATATTGATGCTCATCTTTACGATCACTATTATTATCATTGGTAGTAGTAGTAGTATTAGTATTGTTGATTACCAACCGATGATACAGTGTTAAGTGAGGTTCCGAAGAAACATTTGAATGACTGTTATTGAATGTTGACCATTTGGAGGCCATTAACAGAAAACCCTGGCTTACTAATACTATTACTAGAAGTACATATGTTAGGAATGTCATTCATCAAGAGAATTTATTCTCGAATTTAAAGAAACTCGTAACCTTTTCTATAGAACTGTGTTGAAAACTAAGGAAATCACGAATGAGTGTTGACAGGTATATAGTCAAGGTTGTAAAACATCCTGATGATTATTAAAAATCGTATGACTTTTTGAAATGGTGTACACCAAGCGCTCAACTGTGAAATCATGAGAGAAAACAATAAAAAATATCGCTGACATTAGAACAAAAAAAGAGAAATCTAATCATTTCTAGGGACCGACTAATTTTCAAATACCTTTACTCAGTTAAAACGATGTACTCAAACAAACAGACCACAAATATGAAGATGGTAACTCGACTGACTAGACAAACAAATGTAGATACTGATAAAACTCACTTTATTGAGAAGTGATAGAGATATGCCCTTTAAATTATTTGGTGTAGAAGTAACCATTTCATCTTTAGACTCTTTAGAATCTGTTTGAGTACCTACAAGATTGCTTGTTGTATATGCTGTGCTATCAGTAGTAACGGGTACTTTTAGTGGCGATGCTGCAACAGACTTCTTTGGACTTGGTATAGGAGAAAGTTGTTGTTTCGACAGAGATATCTGGTGACATGTATCAGCTTCACGAAACAGAGCACGAGCTTGAAATGCTTTGACAGCATCTTTTGCTGATGTAATCTTCTGTTCAAGATCTGATGGTCGAATAGGCAACGGTGATGGAACTATGCATGCAACAGCAGATTCTAAAGGGAATTTCGGATGCCAACGACGGAGGGATGAATCTTCTGGAAGTTTAGAAGGATCTATTCCAAGATCCGAAGTTAAAAATACCTGAAAATGTCAAACGATTCACAATTCAGTGTAACTATAATGTGTTAATCACCAAATGTTCTTGTTGTATAGAACATATGTTACTACCAAATGTATATTTAAGTATCTGGGCAGATATACTTTGGAAATAAAAATCTTCCTACGTATAATATCCTTTCAGCATAAGCTCTGGAAACATGTAGCTAAAGTGCTACTACATGGCGTTTTTTACTGTACACCAGCGAAGTAAGTGACATAGATAATTATTACTATTGATTGAATCAATAACAAATGTATTAATACTAAAAATAATGGTGAGTTAAATCAGCGATCACAAGGTCATCATATATATACCGAAATGATGAGTTCTTGCTAACTACATAGAGTAGACTTGGGTCGATTGAGCTCCATCACGAATGTTTGTTAACATAATATTACTAATCTGTTGTTAGTGCGACCCGAGAAAAGCCGTCAGTCAAGACTAACTCTAGTTTTATTAAAGGTATGGAGGATGGTCGAAATTCTCAATAATCTATATTGTAGGATTACACTACTACCCGAGGAAATTGACAAAGAAACTATCTTAGTAGTGGTTCTATCGATATAGATTTGATAATCGAGTTACAAGGACATGTACTCTAAAACCGTCAGTTATGGTTTTTGTGAGGAAATTCTTAACATATTAACTTCATACCTTTGTAAACTTGCCGCTAACACTGGAATTTTACGGAACAATAGAGGATGGGCAGCTTTTAAGCCTAGCCTTTTCTTTCTTCTGTTGTGGAAAGGGAGGATTGTCATGAGTATTGATTATTAGTAAGAAACGATACTGGAGTTGGCAAGATAACTTTACCCTCAAGCCTTAATTTTGTTGTCTTTAGTCTGATCGCCTTGCAACCTAAGTGCCTAGAGTGGTAGAACTATAAGGAACAAATGTTCAAGTCAATAGATCTCAAACGGTTCAACACAAGAGCCAAGTCTGACCATGGCTTCAAGGTATAAGCTACAGTTGGAAGTCAGAAAAGTAGCTGATGACATATTAAATACAAAGTTCCTTAAAATTAAGACGATAGCAGCTAAGCAAGCTACCTTAGTCCAAACAATTTATATGTACAAATGAAAATAATTATAATAAATTTAAGAAACCATAACTAACCCGATGTGATTTTAAAACCAGATTAATTAACAGAGAGTGGAAACGATTTCGACGTTGAATTAACCGTGTCCCACTGAATGGTAGAAATCCTTTTGACGGAGAATCATGTCCCACTTTTGTTCCATCTAAAATGAGAAAAATTTTTTAAATCAAAATCTAGGAATCAACACAATTTAAACCCGTTGTATACTAGTAACCAGTGAAACACAAATATCTTATGTAATACAAATAATAGATGGTTATTAGATGTCTAAATTTGCAGCGACAGATGCTGTAGATATACATAAAAGAGGATGTGTTGGATGTTCTCGGATTTCAATGTGCTTCAGTATTTATTTCAACCATGGTAAAAATCGATTCTTTTAATTGCTAGATATCTTAACAGCATGCTAAAAGCGGTGATAAAGAGTAGACTGAGCTTAAACTAAGCTGCAACGTTCGAATTAATAAGCAAAAAAGTCACTGGTGTTAATGGTAATAAATCATTTACATTCATTCGTAAGAACCAGTTGAAAATGTATGTAGTTCACTAGTGAGATAACAGTTGGCACCTTAAATGTAGATTAGAACACGAACAAAATCTAGGGACTAGTTAATGAATAAAACACCCATATCTTCAATTAAAATCCAAACTTTATAACACCTAGCAATATATATATATATATAATATCAGTATGGGGATTCGTGGAGATTGTATCATTTCTACAGTTGAAATCACGAATCGATCTAGGCTAGAACACCATTGAAAACCTGGAGGTATTAGTCGGCCGTCTCATCCTAGAGTGGGACTCCTTAGCAGTGCGCATCGATGATCCCACTCATGGGACCCGAACCCGAGACCTCTACTTTCGCGGGTGTACATAACCTCTAGACCTCTGAGCTGGTATCCAACGTTGTTAATACCTAACTCAAATTAATCTATAATCTTCAGAAATCCTTCACCTATTGCCCTAGTTGGATATGTCTCATAACCGTCCTACGTTTGAGTCCTGCGTGCGCAATATCGCAGTTTGCTTGAAGTTAGAAATATAAACCATAAGATGCCAACTAAAGGGTTTGAAGCTTAAGCGTTTTCCGTAAAGCATGGAGGCCCTGGATTCAATTAAAGATGAGACAGTGGAAATGCACTGTTGAGTAGTCCCATACTATGGCGAAACAGAGGTTCAGTGCTTTCTGGATTTCAGTAATTCTCTAACTAAAGTCAGTCAGTGGTGTGAGGCCTCAAAAGATAAAAGTACTTAATTTTCGTACACTATTAATACTGTAGCCATACCCAAAAACTACGATTTTGTCATAAAAATGTAAACAAATGTTGACTTTGTTACTGAAAATATTTTGAACACATACCAGTGCGTAAATTAGGTGATAAAACGAGTACGTAATTCCCATTTAATCGATGTGTGAATTTATCAAACTGTTTCTCATAGCGCAGAAAATAAACCATAGGATAGACGGTTAAAAACTGACCGACATGAGTTTCTTCGAAATTCCTAAATGACATACAAAGTAAGATAAATCAAAAGGTACATAAATTAGCATTGCAAGGTGCTAATCTCCATGTAAGGTAGAACCAAATAATAGGCAAATAAGTCAAGTGGATCAAGATCCACATTTTAAAATGACTAACAGTCGAGAACCCCAACCACGAAATCAAAACACTATTGTGAGAGAATTAAAACCGCGAAAAAACTAGCTTAAATCTACTCAAGTAAGGAAAAAATTCGAGAATTAGAGTAAACATCACTGAGTTTACTCTCGGATCCTTCTTTTTGACTACGTTTTAAACAATTTAAACTGTTACCATCAATACCAACATGATTGCATTTGATGCAGTCACCGTTATCATATGGATTTAATATTATGGGAAGATAGTTATCACTACTAATGATTTTTGGTCATATTGTGAAGAATAGTTGATCAGGTGATAAGGATCAGTAGCAGCACTTGAAACCTATTTTACTGTGTTCAAACATCATGTCGATCACAGCAAAAGGAATAAGCATACCACAAATCTAGGAATAAACAATATAAGAGAACTATGAGACTCTTCTCAACTGTAACTTACAGTGACCATGTTATTGACTCAGAATGTAACTCACTGATCACATTATTTACTGAAAATCAATTCATGTATACGGTTCATTGAAGAAAATAGCCACGAATTAGTACAGAGGAATTTATTTGCTGCATAGCTAAAAGTTCCAAGTCAGCTGTAGATACTAATTTTGAATCAATAAACTACGTGTCCAAGTCACTGAATAGTTGACTCATATATCCACACTACTACGATCAATCAACAGGAAGCAAAATATTGTTTTAGAAACAAAGATCAATCACCCGAAACACGACAAATTAGAGAAAATGAGTAAAATGAACAAATGAAATAGTGATGCCTAAACATAGCTCTAGTCACTTATCATCCAAAGAATAAGTGTAGTACAATATTTAAAAGTTTACTCATTGAGTTACGAGAAGTATAAACTAACAATTCACTCCAATAATAACAAGGTCGACAATTACCGACTGTAAAGGAGTTAATCTACCTGCGCACAATTTCCTGAACTGCTGGTTGGATTTTATCGAAGCTGCAAAGTTCTTTTCTGTTGTGTAGCATGCTGACAACGGTATCACAACTTCGAAAAAGTTCTAACAAAACTCGTAAGTTGTGAGGAAGAACAAGACCAGTAGGAACTGTTGAATCTGTTTGTGTTAAATCAAGATCCTTGGAAGATACAACACTCTGAGTTTCAATAGAAGTTTCAGGTTCAATCAATTGTGGCTTCAATGAAGAAACAGGTTCTGCTAAGTGAGCGAAGCGTTTAAAAGCGGGTGGCTTTGAACTATTTTCTTTTATTAGGTCTGATGACTGAGATGATTTTAGCTTGGTCACTTTCTTCGGCTGTGTGCGTTTTTTCAGATGTATGATGGTCTATAAAGGAAAGCAAACAAAATGAATACGAAAATTCCTAGTTTTCAAATGATGGAGTAACATAAATATACAGAAAGTTAGTGATTTCTAGGAATTTAAACTTGACACTTTTAGCAATCAGTCGTACTTTTATATACAGGTTGAAGAGAAGTCACTTGGTAAGTAAAATCCGAACTCAAGCCTCTCCATGGTATCATTGGGTAATGGGGGGAACCTCATTAGCTAACGGGCGGTCAACGGAGGTCGGACTGTTCCACCACTGTTGTACCCTGGGTTCTCAAAGATCCTACTCCAAGCTACCATAAATCGTAAAAACACTGTCCTTTATATATATATATGGCACGCGCCGCGCTCAACGAAACAAGAGATAAGTAGCAAATACAGGTGAAGGAAGTGGTGACCACCTTCCTTCCCTTAAGAGTGTTTATTCTTATGTGTGTATTATGAAGTGCAGGTATCGGTGGTATGCATGTGATGCATAAGTGCCCAAAAGTGGTAGCAAATATGAATGAAGGGAGAGGTGATCATCCATCCTCCCAAGGGGAGAGTATACTTATGTTTATGCCATGGAATGGATAAGTAAAAGCCTATGTTAGTGATATGCATGTAACGTATACTCATCCACCTGCGACGCCCACGAGCTAAGATCAACGGATTTTCATAATTTCTACATGAAAATAGGTACTAGTGACTGACATTTGTGCCTTGAAGGTTGGAAAAGCCAAACATCTTCATTTTAAGATAACTAACCAATCTTAATGGGGCTGGCACGCCGTTGACTTAAAGGTCTGATCCATAAGGCAGTGGAGAATCATAAGGAGATGCAGTCCCATGCTATCCGATGACCAACGATTGATTCATACGCCATTTGTTTCTTCAGGATACTGGAGCCCATGTGCACCATTGGTTTGGAATCAAGATTTTCCAACTCCCCTAGGTGAACTTTCCGTGTCCACCAACCCGGTTAAAGCTCCGGACGTTCGCTTTTCGTCCTCTCAATTTCGTAAACAGCACCCCCGCCACGAGAAGGCAGTGAGTACGACTTCCCTGGCAGAGGCTATATATTCGCGTGGCCATGTGAGAGCATTTCGAGAGGGAGAGCGGACTCAAGCATGCTTATCGGCGTTAGACAACTAGTTTTTCTTGACTCTGTAGACCGAGAGGTTTTTTGGCAGTGTCTGTCATTGAAAGGTGTACCTCAGAGGTACATAAATCTTTTGAAGGCTCTGTACTCGAACACTACCAGTCGAGTCAGAACTTATGGCGAACTGTCATCTGATTTTACAAACTCAAGTGGTGCCCGACAAGCCTGTCTACTATCCCCATTTTTGTCTAACTTCATCATGTACCTACTGCTGGAAATAACACCCTCGTTGACTGAATTTTCAGGAATTGATGTCCTACCAGGAGGTCCACTTATCGACTTAGAATATGCAGATGACATAGTCCTGTTTGGTGAAGACGCTGACAAAATGCAGAGTTTTCTGTTGGCACTGAGTAACAATCCCAGGATATTTGGAATGCGTTTCTACCCCTCTAGATGTAAATTGTTACTCCAGGACTGGCCTGCGTCAACACCTGAACTAAGGATAGGGAGTGAAGTAGTCGAACGCGTCGACAACATCACTTATCTTGGAAGTCTGATCTGCCTTAATGGGTTGGTGTCTGACGAAATCTCAGCACGGATTCAAAAAGCTCGTTTGGCTGTTGAGAGTTTACGCCACCTATGGCGAAGACGAGATTTCCGTCTATCAATTAAGGGATCATTATTGGTTTTATTCAATATTATGAGTATACTGCACAGCAGTTTGCTCTGTTCTACTTTACAGTTGTGAAACGAGTAGAAGATACTCGTAAGTTACTAGTATTTGACCACACATATCTTAGAAACATTGCTAGCATCTGCTGGGATCACCGGGTAAGTAAGAATGAGGTTAGACGCAGGGTATTAGGGAATAATGGTAAATCAGTTGATGAGGTTATGAATCTTAATCAACTGAGATGGTTGAGCCACGTGTTACCTATGCCTGAAAACCGATTACCACGACGCGCAATGCTGACTAGTATTGGAAATGGTTGGAAGAGTTAGGGGGGGCCGAACCAAAACGTAGCATCAGTGCTTCAAGTCACTAACTTCTAGTCTAAGACATGATAGATCCAGACTACCTGATTGGGGTCCGTGTGACTATCGTAACCAATGGTTGGGGACTCTGTGTGACATGGCTCAGAATCGATCACAATGTCGTAGATGTATGCAATCCCTGTCTTCCCTTAAACTGAGATTAAAATTGCTTTATATCTTTCTTTCTTCCCGTACCATATCCTTTTATATATTAACATCATTAAACTAACTACTTCTATGAATTTGGCGTCCATCTTGTTGTGCTGAGGTATGGCAACTTTGACCGACGCATATTTGTACCTGTTCCTACGTTATATCTGACTGACTGACTATCTACAACATATACGATACTTGGTGAAAACAACAAGTCAAGTGGTAATAACCCATACGCAACAAAAAGCTGAGTCTAAGGGTAGTCTTTAAAGAAGTTCTGTATTGTTTCATGAGGAAAGCGATAAATAAAACCTCTAAACTAAGGTCTACAACAAGTAACCGTACTAGTGAGCACGCTTGTTTTACAATGTGGTAGTAAGGATATGCCTAACACACTCGACTAGACTAACGACATACCTGGTTGTTTAGATTAATATATTTTAGAAGTCATTAGTACATAATTTCGTGTTCTCCAGTAAATTTTTCAATGACATTTACCTATGTCTACCAAAAGCAGATTATTGTTAAACACAAAACGATGATCAATTAAGAAAAGGCAGAAAATATATGCGATATGCATAACAACATAATGAAGCAGCTTGGTCAGGTTACTGAATGGTATCAAAGATTTTTAGCAAGTCACCCCCCAAGGTCTGCTATTACACAGAGATTAATACGCTTTATTTACGTCGTTAACTATTTTATGGTGATGCCTTGTAGGTGAAAGTTTGTAACAGCTAAGAAAAACTTCACGGAAATCAGTTTTAGAATTAGAAAATATATACAAACCACCTTAACGAAAAACAAAATGCGGTAGAACTTGCCTTTTCCTGAGGCGGAGGGCATAATGAGGAGCTAATCAGGATTTCACTTTGTCTATCTGACTTAACGTCATTACTTTTGACTGTTTCAGCTTCAGGAGTAGACTCTTCGGTAGGTTTGGTAAGGTGAGAAAAACGCTGATAAGCTGGTCGCTTTGATCTGGATGACTAATAACAACATATAACAGTCCGAAGTTTCATAATCTACCTCTGTTTCAGGCGAAGATTCAAGAACTGCTCTTTTGGCTTTTCTTACATTCTGAGGTGTCCTACTAACTCGGAAGAAACTGTCAAGACGAGTATTCGGCATTCTCGAAATGCCCGCTAACGTCCAGTATTACACAAAAGTCGTTTTAGCGCGCTATTCGGTAACGATGATGACTATTATTCTGTTCAATATACAATATATAAACCGATTGATTTCCTTGATTTCGCTTCTTGTTGTTTCACTTCGATTCCAGGTATTTGAGTTTTTTCGATGGGCAGCAGTCTAGCTACTCGATTGCATTTATTCAAGTTAGTTTGTTAGTTAGTTGTGGATTTGTATATCTTGTAGTTGATTGAAAGAGTTTGTCTCCGGTCGATGTAGCTTCCGGATACTGGTAGACAGTGCATTATCAGGCGAGGGTGTGGTTGATTGCAAGGTAAAGAATAATAAAGTGATGATTTCAATGTTCAGAGAAGACTATTATATTAGAAATCGATAAATATTTTACTTAATTGGTGATGTGTAGGGGGACGGAAATAAAGGAATAAGAGGGAAACAGATGTGACGTCAGGAGACGTAGAAAGTGGTGATTGATATGATATAACGGCAACAGTGTTCATTTGTGAGATGTGCATCCGGACCGGGTGGTACAAGTGGGGATGGCAACGCTTGTGTGAGTACGTGCTGTTTAAGCCTCCTCTAAAAGCTATCCAGTGAGGAGGCTGTGTTCATTTTAGGTGGGAGAGCATTCTAAATAGGAACAACCTTTGGTGAAAAAGAATGAGAGCTCACCTGAGAGTCGGCTCATTGATGTACGTCGTTCGAGTGTTGTTTCAAAGACTTTGGTGATGGCATTCCGATAATATGCTCGTGTTGGGTTGATTTGAAGTACTTAATATGCTATTGTCAGATCACCTCTCATTCTCTTGTTCCTTAATGAGAATGATCTGTAGATCATCAACGATGATCTCTATTGAATGATTGGTGGCCTACTAGAATTAGATGGGAATGGTGTGACGAACCAACTAACGTCAAAGTCACTCCTCTCTGTCAGCACCTTACGTGGATCGCCCCATCGACGTGTCAAAGGACTATAGATGCTCTGAAGACTGTACAACAAAAAGAACGTTATTACAGAAATATATTAGTCAAAGTAGATACAAGCGAAAGTAAAACTACTGCCGTATTGGCCAGTTCATGGCGTAAGACCAACTGAAGCGCGTTGTTTGTCATTCACTTTAATAGGGATTGGTGGTCTGTTCAATATTCAGTGACCCAACTACCGGATGATTTGGCTAGGGCTCAGTGACATTTCAATGACCCTACAGATCACAGGTGTTGGAGCCTTCTCCCATACGCTTAATGTTCTAGACCTTTCACACATTTGGTTTCTCGTCTTCATACTTAGTCTAAGACACTTATATCCATTTTAAAGAGAGGAGAAGCTGTGACGCTGTGGACTTCAAAGTGAAGCCGTGCATGCACTTTAAACAGTGTTAGGAGCAACTCTGTGGTGACTGCAAAAAGTTTTTTCCTCATAAAGTGGAGGTTTGCATTGGCTCTGAATTTGTGTCTAATGTCTGTAATTACAAGCCCGAGGTCGAGCTCTGAAGAGACAGTCGGGGTGGGTATCCATTGAGGTTGTCAGTGTTTTGAGTTGAATGAAACAGAATGCTCGTGACTTCAAATATTGGTTAGTTTAGGTTTCAACGGGTTGTTTGCTATCCATTTCTTTATTACTGTAAGATGTTTTTGAACCTTAAGCCAATTCCTTCTGTCTTTCATGGACCTTCATATCTTTGCGTCGCCCGTATAGACCGATGCCACCAAACTGGTTTTATCTAGTGAACTGCTAGTAAAGATCAAGAGCAGGAAAAAATTTATGATTTTGAGACATTCCAACTTCTGTCCTCTTTACTTAACTTGGTAAGAAACATCCTATCCTTAAAGTAGTTCTGAAGCCAGGGTGAATGTGTCAGAGTAAAAGCCATCCCTGAAACCTTCGCAAGGCCCTTGTGAGGTGAAGGAATATTACATGAACCTGTTTTTTATGGTCCCGGAAGGTCGTCTAGCTTTTTGTGCCGTGAGTAGATTAGATATACAGGACTTACGTTTCGTGAACCTATATAGGGCTTCATGGAGGATGTTATTTTTACCTACATATTCCCTAATTTAATCGCCGACCAATCCTTCCATTACCTTTAACAATGTCGTGGGAAGTGTGACCGGTCTTTTCTATCTCTCTCTTTGAAAATTGTAGAGAAAGTAATCCGCTTCCATTTTCGTGACATTTGGTGAGTGCCTGAACAGGTTACACCACGGCGTGCTGATGACTTCTGGGCACTGTTTTAGGAATATAGATCAGGTGTTTTCACGTCCAGGTGGCTTTCTTGAGCTAGGGGATTTTCGCTTCTCTCGTATTATCACAAAGTTCGTTGGATATCTCCTAGACCATCAGTTGGTACTAGAGTGGACAGGTGTTCGGCGCTTGTAGGCTCCCAGTCAAGTTGGTCTGCAAAGTTGGCATTAAGTATTTCTTCTATCTCAAATGTTTGCTGGAGGCTCGGTTAAGTAGCAGATTTCCATCTGGGATCATAAACGAATTCAAGGGGATGGAAGGAAGACTGAAAATTACCACTTGACAATATCCGTTGTCTATCGGTTAGTCAGATTAGGATCCGTGCTGTTATAAAACCAAGATTACTACTGGTGTTTGTGCCTAAGCAACAAGTGTCACCGATAAAGTACGAAACCCTCGATGATTGGCTTGTGTTGCAAAGTGTTCAGAGATTTTTTAACCAGTATTATGTCACTAGTTTTGCAAATGTTCACCAAAATAAGGCATTTAAAGTATGTAATCCCAGTGATGAGCTAATTAATGATTTACAATAACTTGGAAACCAGAAAAGTATGGTGAGAGCCACATATTTATCTGGACCCCTTGGGTTTTTACTGAATCAATCGAGGGACTAAGTTGATAGTATAACGCACATCCAGGAATTAGTTGTAATGCTGGATATTTTGGTCGATACTAACTGTCGCAGTTGGCTTTTTATACGTCAAATCTACTGAATAATCCAAGTTCCAAAAACAATCCAAGCGAGTTTCATTATTTTGCTAGATGATTTATTATGTTTACGATTCTCCTCAACATGTATATTTTTCCGCTTAGACTAGCTATATATATGCCATATAATTCACTCATCAAACTGTTTGTTGCGTAAGATATATTTAATTCCTTCAAAAAACAAAAGAATACTAGGAGAAAGTGTGTTATTTCCGGATGAGGCATATTAGATTGAATAGTAATTTCAAACTTCATAGTTCTGATTATCACTGCTACGTATTTATGAACGTTATCAAATCTGTCAATATGGCTTACAGTCATCAATGTTCTGTTTCATGGATAGTTTGTGATTCCCGGAGCCGAAGAAATTCCTCACAAAATCTTTCAGGATCATCAAAGACACTGACTTTTATAGGTACGTGCAGCAAATTACGGATAATTTGAATTTTCCACTTTTTGGATAACCAATTTGCAACTTAGTTACTTACTTACACCTGTTACCCCTCGTGGAGGAGCATAGACCGCCCATCAGCACTCTCCATTCAACCATATCCTAGGCTGGCTTTTCAAGTTCTTTCTAGCTGCTATTCATCCTTTTTATAACTGCTTCTTTTTACAGGTGTATTGTGTTCTTTGGCCTTCCTCTTTGCCGCTTCCGTTCTGGATTCCAAATTAGAGCTTTCCTCGTGACGCAGTTTGGTGATTTCTTCAATGTGTGTCATATCCACTTCCAACGTCTTCACATAGTTCTTTCTTCAGCTGGAAGCTGGTTTGTCCTCTCACACAGCAGGCTGTTGCTGACAGTGTCCAGTCAGTGAATGTTTAATATTTTGTGTAGACAATTGTTTATAAATACTTGTAACTTCTTGGCAATGGATGTATTAGTTAGTTCACCACGTTTCAGCTCCGTACAGTAGGGCTGTTTTGATGTTCGTATTTAAAATTCTGACTTTGATATTGGTTGATAGTTGTTTTGAGTCCCATACGTCCTTCGATTGTAGGAATGCAGTCCTTGCTTTGCCAATTCTCGCCTTTATATCTGCATCAGATCCTCCTTGTTTATTGATGATGCTTTCCACATCTTACAGAGTTTCTCCATCATGTGTTATCAGTTTGGTGTTCGCCGTGTGTATTTGAGGATTTCGCTTTTTCCTTTGTGTATGTTTAGGCCTATTGATGCAGGGGCTGCTGGTACACTAGTTGCCTTCATCTGCATTTGTTTGTGTGTATGGGATAGGAGGGCTAGGTCATCTGTGAAATCCAAATCATCTAATTGGTTCTGAGATGTCCACTGTATTCCGTGCTTCCTCTCAGATGTCGAGGTCTTCATAATCCTGTCAATCACCAGAAGAAAGAGGAAGGGGGAGTGTAAACAGCCAAGGTAAGTTGAAAATAATATTTACAACTGTTATAACGATATCTTCTGTAACCAGGTGAGAATTCGTTTTCTGCAGAGTATGTTATATACTAGGGAAGAAGTAAGTACGGATAACTTACGGGACCTATTATTGGACTATTATTCTATGTATATTCCTATTGTATAACTATTCAGTAACTAGACTATCTATATCTATATTCATCTTATTACAAGCTTCATTTTGACCTTGTAGTGGATGTCGAGTCGAAGGCGGACTATGATCACCACTACAATTCGTTTACGCGCCCAAAAACGACTTGGTTCCTTTAATAGCTCGTAAATCAGAAAGCTTTATTAATCCAGATCAAGTATATTTATTGGCGATCTCGTGGTATAGAAATAATACTGAGACGTGCCAAAGGGTACAGGCAAAATGAGCAGTGCGTGAGCAAGTTCGAACCAAACAAGGCGGAGAGCGAAACAAGAAGTGAAACTGATACAGTTAAACAAATACAGTAAAACAATCTCTGGTACAATTGGTTACAATAATAATAATTGTTTCTGTTATTCCAATCGTGTTCTTATCGAGACTGGCCGGTCACTACAGGAGCCCCCCGCTAGAAAGGGTTTACTCTTTCGATACGTAGCGGTTTCGTTCGTGGGACTGATCGCGAAACGTGCCATTGTAGGACGAAGGCGTTGGCAGAACAGGGAGTGATCGTTGATCCTCGAGTTGCCACCAAAAGTCTTTGACGTAGAACGGTACCAGAAGGAACGTACTGTATTGATTGCTTGGATTAGCATGCTACACCAGAGTGGTTTGTATCCAGAATCTGAAGGTTGCGTTCGTAGAGGTCCGGACCAGAAAGGCTGCAGACGTAGGACGAAACCAGATTGAGCCAAGGAACCAGATGCGACCAGGATAAACATGTTCGGGACCAAATGTATACCATACGTATTTGGAGCCAGAGAGGTCGACTGAGTGCGTTGACTATAGCGTGGGTGATCAGGCCAGCTTTCGCCAAAGTTTACTGAAGTCGACGATACCCGAACAGCGATGGTCGAAGGCGTAGGCTCGGAGTAAACAAAAAAATGAAAGAAAAAGAGAAAGGTGTAGCATTCGTGTAGTATAGGGTTAGGGTCCTATACTGTATCCGCAGTTGGTTATGAGGTTAGTCGCGAAAGCGTACGAGTAAGCGTACTCGGCGACCGGAACGTGAGACGGTAGTCTCGTTCGAACCTCGTGAGCCTGCAATCTCATCCGCAGTCAAGGGCGGTGTGGTCTGCTGGTCTGGACGTGAGACGAAAGTCTCGTCCGTAGACGGGGCAGATGACACGTGCTGTTGACTGGGACGTGAGAATGAGGTCTCAGGTGCATCTAGCGTGGGATCCGAAGTAGATGTAGCGATCCCGCTAGGAGCTTTGATGGGTCTAGCATTGGGTCTCGGCTTATCAGGTGGGGCACTGTCATCGACGTGTGCTGGCATGAGACGATCAATGCTGACTACTTCGACGCGGCCATGTCGATCAACCTTGAAGGTCTTTTCGTGACGGGAAATCACGTGGAAAAGGCCTTCGTAAGGCTGTTTGCTCAGGTTGACCGTAAGTTGTCGTGTACCATAGTTAGGAATGACTGAGTCATCCGCAGCGCGTAGTCGAAGCATCGTAGCCTGAGACTTACTGTTACTGATAGGTACGACAGAAACTTGGGCACCTGTATCCACTAGGTACCTAGCGTTAGTGCGATAATCGTGCACGTAAAATAAACGGTCAAACTGAGGTGAAGGGCCGGTGAGTACGGCCGTGTTTACTCACCGGCTCGGGAAGTTCCCGCCTTGTATGAGCAGAGAGCTCGACAATGACGGGCACCGGCCCCGAAGGCACGGTGAAACCAGCACCAACCTGGACTCGCTTCCGAAACCGCCTTCTGGCGTGGCTTGGAAGATGCCCGCTTGGGGCGAGTCGTTACGGCCTTACGAGATTGTGACCTGGGTCGGGGGACGTAGGGGGCTGGCACATTTGCGCGGTCTCGGAAACTGAGACGAGTATGGATACATCTGTCCCTATCCCCATGAGCCGGAGGTCGTCTAGCATCGAGATCAACGTTAGAACGGGAAGTACTAGCAACCAAATAGTCGTCTTTGGTGTTAACTCGTGCTAGAATCTTATCTGCTATGAGGGCCACCTTGTTGAGCGGGGTGTCCTCGAGCAGGGCCGTAAGAGTTGGTTGGATACAAGCTGGTAATGCCTCGAGCCATAACTCTTTGACTATTTCGGAGTCGGCTGTCGAGTTTCCTGCAAGGGATTGCAGGCGCGTGAGGTAGTGGCTCGGCTTAGCATCACCCATAGGGTGACGTGCTAATAGAGTCCTCAATCGTTCCTCTCTTGATGGGAGGAAATGTCGAAGGATGGCATCCTTAAGACGGTCGTAAACGTTCGGATTGAGAACAATCTCACGAACAGCGGTTAGGTGATCCCCGGGCAATGATTCCAAAGCACAGGCGTACTTTTGCCTTTGGTTGGTTATGCGGCGGATCTCAAATTGAGATTCCAGTGCCGCGAACCAGACTTCTGGATCATGAGGTATGAAAGGAACCGGTCGAAAATTAATAGCCTGTACCTCGGAGTCTATAATATTTATACTATTCTTATCGTTATCCACCATAGTAAGTTGCCAAAATATTATATATTGAAAATATCAATACGAATATATGCAACAGAAGTGGATAGATACACAGACTCACCGAATTGATCTGGGTTGGAAAAATGGCCAAGTTTGAACTGTGCTCGAAGAATTGGGTTACTGGTTGTGTTTCACCAGATGTTGTGCGTGTTCCCAATACGGCTCACCAGTTTGTAGTGGATGTCGAGTCGAAGGCGGACTATGATCACCACTACAATTCGTTTACGCGCCCAAAAACGACTTGGTTCCTTTAATAGCTCGTAAATCAGAAAGCTTTATTAATCCAGATCAAGTATATTTATTGGCGATCTCGTGGTATAGAAATAATACTGAGACGTGCCAAAGGGTACAGGCAAAATGAGCAGTGCGTGAGCAAGTTCGAACCAAACAAGGCGGAGAGCGAAACAAGAAGTGAAACTGATACAGTTAAACAAATACAGTAAAACAATCTCTGGTACAATTGGTTACAATAATAATAATTGTTTCTGTTATTCCAATCGTGTTCTTATCGAGACTGGCCGGTCACTACAACCTATTGATTATTATTATATGATTTACTGTTCTTATGTTATGCTCAGTTTATTGATTATTGTCTCCCACGCTTACAGCCTCATTTGGCTTGGTTTTGTACAAATGTTATTTTCTATTTTATGGTGTGGTGTGGTCTGTCTGTCTGATATATAAACAAAGTATGCTTGAAATAAACGATTCGCATTACAGTAGCTGCTATTGGTGTTCTGGACTCAAGTGGACGGGTTAGGCGGATAAGGGCCAATAAGGACGCTAGATTACTCATACTAATCGAACGTCATTGTCACAGTGTGAAGGTCGTAGAAGTCGTATTCTATTGATGGACAATTCACACAAGTTACGTCCTTGTTTAGTTCGTAAGGTCATAACAAATCAGCAACGACCTTGGTCAAGACATAACGATTGGCGACGGCTAGGTCAGATCATAACAGAGTACATTTACAGATACACTAAGAGTCAACTATTTGTGACGGTTTTTCTCCACTCATTTCAAAATATTAGGTTATAGTTATGACTTTTCTATAGTTATAATGTATAAATACGCTACTCCTAGTAACACCATTTTTATCCATATGATAGTTGTAGAATTATGGAAAAATATGTCTGTATTGCTCTCAGTTGAAGACTTGTAACATTTGTTAATCGATTAGTGTTAACTCATTGGTGAGTTGTTTCCTACTATAAACACCTATAATCTATTTTGTGTGAACTTGTAAGGCAATAAAAGAATTTCATCAAAAGACTATCTTGTAATTTATCTCATAATGGTAAAACCTACAGAAGTTTATGATACTCCAAAAATCATTCATGTACGAACAATGTATTAGATATGATGTACATGCGATGGACTACTGAAAACGATTGTTATCAATCTGTACATCATTCACTTACATAGTTTTTTTATATTTAGCAATCCATGAAGCTATTCAGTATTCTGTATTTTATTGACTAGTGAAAATATTGTGGTTGACTGAAAGTGACTATCGATTACATGTTGATATCTATACGCATAGCTTATACTGGCTTCATCATTGAAATTCTAAATGACAGCAAACTAAGAGTAGGATAAGAATCTTTATAGTTGAAAGCGTGAGTCAATTGAAGCTAGACCACCATGGAAAACCTGGAAGCACTGCTTGACGGCCAACTCGTCCTATTATGGGACTCCTCAGCAGTGCGCTCCCACGATCCCGCACCCGCGAGATTCGAACCCAGGACCTACCAGTCTCTCGCCAGAGCATTTAACCGATAGACCACTGAGCCGGCATCCGATGCGCACTGTTGAGGAGTCCACAATGGAACGAAACGGCAGTCAAGCAGTGCTTCCATGTTTTCCTTGATAGTCTAGCTTCAACTGACTCACGCTTTCAACTATGAAAATACTAAATCTCTAGAAAACCTCTTCTGATAAGAAATAATTGAGTATAGCCAAACTAAACATTGTATCATCAAGTGAATAACAAACATTGAAATACATATTAATTATTATCAGTTTTTAAAATAATATCAAGACAGACTACCATTTATGCTTAATAGTAATAATAATGGAAAAGAGGAAAAAGAAAAACTGAATTATACTTTAAGTCTAAGTATCTCTTCATAAAAGGTGGGTACATTGACGTCACTTAGTAATTTAGTTGATTATTGTGTAGAGGAATTATTCAAAGAAGCTAAACTTTGTAATTAACAATAAATATTATATAAGCATTTTATTTGTTTGAAATTCTTGTGGTGACTAAGTAATGTGTATTTTTTGTTTCAACGCTACATAATGTACAATAGTCAGAAAATTGAATATTGAATAAAATGATTAATTACTCTAGTTAAATTTTCCAATTTTCATTTGAATTTGTCCATTTTCTTTTACATTCAAATCAAGAAACCTTATGTATAAAAGTACATTATATTTTTATTGTAAGTTATGGTAAAATTGTAGGATTGATCTGTCAGTATAAAGATATATATGGGATATTATTATATTACTACTATTATTGTTAGTAGTAGAATTAGTAGTAGTATTTGTTTAGAGAAATAGTGCACTTTCACATGGGATAGACTAAAAGTATTGCATTTATTACATTTAGCATTATGTGAAACATTTTCATTTGAATTTTTGTATATGAATATAAATTTAATGAATGAAATGTGGTATACATTTTACTATTGATGTATGTGCATATCAATAAAGATTTTAGAAATTAAACTCATGTATTTGTCATAGTTAAAAGCGAGAATCAATTGAAGCTAGATCATCAGAAAAGACCTGGAAGCATTGGACGGCCGTTTCGTCCTATTGTGGGACTCCTCAGCAGTGCGCATGTACGAACTCGCCTCGCAAGATTGTACTAAAAGATTGTTAAAAGGAACGCTATAAATTATTGATGGAATCGAAATGTTATTTATGTAATAATAATAATAATAATAATAATAATAATTATTATTATTATTATTATTATTATTCGTGTCATTTAGAAAAATAGTATGATGTAACAATCGTTTCTGTTATTCATTTTGTTGATAATTGGCAAAAATATTACTTACATCAGAAATATTAGTAGTATTGATAAGTTTTGTTTTTAATGGAATACATTTTAGACATTCATTGTAATCAAAACAATAAGAAAGAGTTGAACTTGTATCGTTATTTGTATATGATGGCGAACAAGATAGATAGTATTGTGAAGGAATAAAAGTACGATTATTAATACTTGTTGTTTTCGTAGTTAAGGTAGTAGTAGTAGTAGTAGTAGTAGTAGTAGTAGTAGTAGTAGTAGTAGTAGTAGTAGTAGTAATAGTAGTAGTAACAGTATTAGCAACAGCAGTACATGGTATCTGGAATGTATTTAAATATTGTTGAGTTGATGGATTGGTAGTTAAGTGCTTGAATTTCGAAATTTCATGGAAATTAACTCCTTCACACGTTACATTTGCAATAGAATTCACTAGTGATTGATTCAAACTATTGTTTTTCTCTTCTATTTCACAGTTAGTGTTATTATTTATTAAGTACCAATCATTTGACTTATTGTTTTTATCTTAAGCCAACATAATGTTAGCTTTATAGAAATCTTGATTTGAGTTGGTTATTGATAATGTCGGGATACTATGCTGAACATCAGAATAATTATTTAAACTATTCAAATGTGATGTGAATGTGGTTAGATTTGGCTGATATCATTGGTATAGTGGAAATTTTATGCATAGAATTGATTGTGTTATTTGTAATTTTTCATAGTTGAAAGCGTGAGTCAATTGAAGCTAGACCACCACGGAAAACCTGGAAACACTGGACGGCCGTTTCGTCCTATTATGGGACTCCTCAGCAGTGCGCATCCACGAACCCGCTCTCGCGAGCGAGACTCGAACCCAGGACCTACCAGTCTCGAGCCGAAGCCCTTAACCGATAGACCACTGAGCTGGCACCCAACGGTGTTAATGTCTAACTTCAATCGATCCACGAAGTTGAGCAACCATTCACCAATTGTCTTCAGTGAGTTCCTATCTCACAACAGACGTGGCCGTCCAGTGTTTCCAGGTTTTCCATGGAGTCTAGCTTCAATTGACTCACGCTTTCAACTATGAAAAATACTAAATCTCCACAAAACCCCTTCTGATTATTTGTAATTATCAAAGAATAAGTTTCATTTGGTATAGACAATGTAGTCCAATATACTGTATTAATTTTTGGTAAGACTAAATCTGTTGTATAAACAACATTTAAGTTATTATTAATCATAGCTGTTGAAAATCTCATTAAACTTGATTGTACAGGATTGATAAACATATTAGAAATAGTGTGGTGTGGGTTACTTATATCCACCTAAGTAGTATATGATGATGGTCAGGCATAGAATGTATTTCAGCGCGCAAGCGCTCAACTTCGTGGATTGGTTGAAGTTAGACATTAACACCATTGGATGCCGACTCAGTGGTCTATCAGTTAAGTGCTCGCGCGCGAGACTGGTAGGTCCTGGGTTCGAATCTCGCGAGTGCGGGGTCGTGGATGCGCACTACTGAGGAGTCCCATAATAGGACGAAGCGGCCGTCCAGTGCTTCCAGGTTTTCCATGGTGGTCTAACTCATTTGAATAATTTTTATTACAATTATTACTATTATTATTATTATGAACCATACTATTGTTCCTATGACTTATAATAGACAGTTCAAATTCTTGAAAAATATTCTCCTGTAAATTGTAGAAATTTAAATTTCCTAATACATTAAAGTTAATTTCATTCATTTTAATGATATTAACAGGACCATTTTGTTGATATCCAACTATAGTACTCTGATTATCATCATTAATCATGTCAATAATATTATTACTAATAGTTGAATTATTTATAATAAGAATTCACTTAGTATTGTTTGTTTGAATCTTCCCATTGATGCTTAGGACTGCAACTGGTCAGTCTCTTATTGGCATATGTGCATACTGTGTGCATTGCCTCGATATAGCCTTAATTCACAAGCATTATAAGGAAAGATGGATAGTGGCTAGCAGTGGAATCCAGGACGCGCGTTTCATCCTATTTGGGACTCGTCAGCTGGATGTGCCTGTATCTCAGAGTTGATGTTCACTCTGGGACTCGAACCCAGTACCTTTCGCTTCAAACGCCATCGCGTTATCCACTCAGCTACTAAGTCCTGATAGCCACTTGCTTGTTTAATCTCAGGTATATCTGATACCATATTCATCTCATAGTAGGTATTATTTAAGTCTTCTAATAATAGATGATTGGTCTCCTTTGAATCAGTCAATCATTTTTTGAAAAAAAGAAAAAGAGAAATCAATAAGAAATCCTCTTATCACATGACAAAAGCCTAATAAGTAGAAACATACAACCTGAATAATTGTACATCCTAAATTTCTTGTAAAGGTTATGATAAGCTGATAAGGAGGAATCGTAAAGTAAAAAACCCTATACATGAATAAATAAAACGTCCCAACTCATCATAATAATAATGGGTCAATCGACCAATTAACACATAAATTATTTTTTAAAAGGACAAAATAAACAATAATATTACAGTGTTAATTAGAGAAAAAGAAAAGTATAATAAGTAAATCAGATTCATTATAAACGGTTTGAAACTCTCAAGAATAGGGCCTATTGTGTATATGTAAGGCTGAGGTTATCCGAGACAATTTTCGCTTTTGGTTATATCACCGTACAGTTAACAGATGAATGCCCCCAAATGTCCTGGTACGGCCGAGAGTGAGGAAAGTCCGCTCTCCCTCTCGAAATGCTTTCACATGGCCAAGCGTATATAGCCTCTGCCAGGGAAGTCTTACTCACTGCCTTCTCGTGGCATTACTATTGTTTACGAAATTGAGACAGCGTGAAGCAAATGTCTGGCGCTTCAAGCAGGTGGAAGAATATGGAGGGTCCGCCTTGGGGGGTTGGAAAACCCTGATTCCAAACCAATGGTGCACATGGGCTCCAGTATCCTGAGGTAACAAATGGCGTATGAATCAATCGTTGGTCACCGGATACCATGGGACTGCATTTCCTCATGATGCTCCACTACCTTGTGGATCAGACCTTTAGGTTAAGGGCTCTGGGTGTGGCCCCCTAAGAAAACTACCTGCTTCAGTTTGGGCAGCTGAGCAGTATTACAGCCCTTACATAAATCGGAAAAAGCGGAGAGGAGGTCAGTGTATGACATGGTGTCGTGGCATGAAAGAAAGCTGCAAAGGGCTAGCTTCTGTTGGTCCTTCATGACTCCCTGGCTGGGGTCCGAGAGATGGTGCAATACAGTGGCTAGAGACGTTATCAGACATGGCTCAAAATAGAAGCCAGTGGCGATCCTGCTGTAACCTTCTTTTACTTTCTTCATAAAGAGTGGTTCTAACTTTCTTAGCTGTTTGACGGAACGATAAGCAATCAGTATCCATTCTTTATTAGTTCCTGAAGCTATAACCTTTGTTTTAATTGACTTTGTGTGTGTAATACAGTGGAAGAGAATCGTACAGGATGTCGTCAGTATGTATTGCAAGAGTTTAAGTAACCTAAACTTCCAAGTCTGCCAAGCTTTTACCACTAATTTTACATAATAGGCAATTTTTAAACAATTGCAGCACATAACGTGTAGTTCGGAAGTCAAGCGTAGACTCAGAGTGATGTGCACCGTAAGCTTGAGTGTTATTTCTTTTCATTGTATCATCAGAGAAACCATGCTGGCTAATTTTCAGGCATCGCAGGTAATGAAGAGACCTACAAGTATAACAGAGACGAAACACTGCTTTACCAGTAAGTGGCACTGTGGAATCAATAAAAGCTATGTCAGTAGCCTTCTGATTTATAACCAGAAAAACTACTGACTGAAAGGTTTTTAAGCATTTTTCCGACGGTGTTTTGTCCATTACCCTAGTCCGACATTTTCGCGGTGATGACAGCACGAGCATCAAACGAATCCGATATCTGCCAACTTTCCGGAAACTCACTAAGCTTCATCCAAAAATAACGTCATATAAGGCGTTCTAAAGCTAGCAAGCTTATTATATTAAATGAACATGCTTTCCTTAGAATGTACTAACCAGTATGTTTCAAATATGCCTACAATCAACGCCATAAATTATGGAACAGTATAAACGTATTTAGTTCGTTAATACTGTTCCTAGATTTAACTTACATTTGAATGCAATTTAGTCGAAAATTCCTACCTTTTTTAGTTTCTTGAAAAGAACCTATAGGCGTAAAAGAAGAAATGGACTCGATCGTTTAAGCTACAGGATCACCTGTTTACGCAGTTTCATATTAATTTCGTTCAAGATGAATGCAACGTTGTGAATTTAAGCAATTTAGATTGACTGTGTCCTGTTCTACGTTTGATTTGCATCAGTGAAGTGGCTACTAGGTGCATTGTCTCACGGTTTGGTCACGGAGGGTCTTTGGGTACAAATAAAATGGAACTGTAGTAGTAAATACATGTATCAATGGAGCTACACTCTCTAAGACTTGTGTCTAGCGAAACCTATATACTAATACAGATAGCTCTTTCAAGACTTGTAGTCCTAAATAGACATAAAAATAACCGACCTTTATCGACTGGATGGGCTAGAAAGTATTACGTATGCCGAACCCCACTTACGTCGACACATGATGTTTGCTGGTGTAAAACCAAGACTTAGCATCAGTTTAAAAAATTCTCGACCCTTGGTTCAAGACATGTTGGTAAACGCTGATCTGCTTGAAGCTTGCGCAATTATCGTTACATATAGTCGTAGACACTGAATAAGTTAGTTTGGAATCAGTTGCAATAGCGCAAGTTTATTTGAAAAATTTACTTTTTATTCTACCGATAATGTTGCTACATCTGTGTCGAATGAGAACTCCGATGGGGACAACCAATACGAAATTGCAAAATGTCTTGGTAAAATGTGAGAACCGTACACTGAGTACTTCGTTTGAATGTTTCTACCATTTGTTCTCCACATTCTGTATGATTCTTCCAGTTCACAATTCCTTTCTAATTTCCCTTTTATTCTCTTCAACCCGATTTTCTTAGCCTTCTGCTGCCAGGTTTTTTACGTATGTCGAAATACATAAGTAGCATAAACCATACTTATACTACTGTGACATTGGTTTTGATAATTTCGCCTCACTATGAAGGACAATGTGGTGTGATAATCTACACCAGTGAATATATTTTTGCTATGTTCTTTGCTGGTTATGACTGATCAATATTAATTCTTGAAGTAATCTATGGTAAAAAATTATTGAATTATGTTGGCCCATGAAAATAAATTTAATCACCAGGTTTGAAATATAGCCACAAACGTAATTGTCTGAAGTTAATGCACATTCACTAACTAAATCCAACTCTCTGTATTAAAGTAATTAGCCACACAAATATTAAATAGGTTGTATGTTATAAACTGCTCTCAATTAGAGTACCACAGTAATCAGCCAGCACAAGACAGCTATTTCGTCCAAGTATAGGTCTTCAGTAGTTCGCACTCATGACTCAAGAAGAGATCAAACTCGACGACTTCAGATATCGTGACGAACTCTTGATCAGTAGAACCAGTAGATTGGCAACTTAATGAAAAATCAAACTAATTTCCAAAAAACTCTTACGACTAAACACATCTTGAGTCAACGCTTGTCCGCTATCCAATAATCAGTTAGAATACAAGAATGTCTAGATAAGACGAAATAGGTGGAGAAAGCAATCTAACCACTAGAAGAACCTGATGATTAAAAGTTACATATAAGAAATTAAAGACCACTGATAACTTTAAACATTTTATTTTTAAAAAAAATTGTCATTACTATTTCATATTCAATTAAAAAGTATTTACATAATTATGTATAAATGGAATTCCATCTTACATTACTCTACAACATCATGTAAAACAGAAGAAAGTGGGAAACTAGATACACACACACACACAAACAATCAATCAGTCAATCCAATAAAGAAAATTATTGCATAAATAAACAAATTCTTCTATAGACAAAAAAGAGACAGAATTGTATAGATTTACAAAAGGGAGATGATTCAACACAAAATGAGCTATATTCCCTTCTTTATTGTTTCCAAGTTAACGAAGAGAATATATGTTATTGCTGCTTCATGTAGTAAACTACATACTACTTGCTAATACTACTACTAGTTACCAATTTATTACAAATACACATGTATGGAAATAAAGACTAACATGGTGAATTTTTTCTATATCGGAAAAGAAAATTACTGGATGAATAAAGGAATATAAACAAAACAGATACAGATCAGTAGTATGATTGTAAGGAATAAAAAAAACATGTACTGTATATGTGTGTGTGTAAGAGACAACAACGAAGTGGACAATAATAACGACAATCACTATTACATAGGTAATAATACTTGTTGGTCTGATTCAGAAAACAATGAATTAAGTTTGTGTGTGCAAGTGTACGTGATGCTGTCTTATATGTGTGTGAAAGCGGATACACATCTGCATGGATACAATAACAATAATATCGTGGTGTTAAAAAATAACAATAATTAAAAGTAAAATCCACAGGAAGACATACTGGGTAGTAATAACAATGTGGAACAATTGCAATTGGTTGTGAAGTGAAGAAACAGTAGGAAAGTTAGCATAATGCAGAGAGAGAGAGAGAGAGAAAGAGAGGAAAGCAGAGACAACAACAACAACAACAACATATAACAAACTTTGACACAGGTTCCAGTGTCCACTTTAAATTTCTTAATTGCACTAATGAAATTTATGTTAAAACATAAAAAAAGTGATGACAGCAGGGGGTGTGGATTGAAAAAGCACGAATCGAACAATTATTGAGTGTATTTTGTCTAAAAAAAAACTTGTAAATTATTGAACAGCATTAGAAAGTAAGGAAGCCTTCTCGTACAGCGCAGACAAGAAAAAAACACAAGTATGAGTTTATACACAGATTCATATACATGAAAAAAAGTCAATCGACAGTTTGAGATTTATCAAGAATAGGACAACATATACAAAGAAAACAAACTGATAAACGAGTCTTATTTTACTCGGATACAAAAGAAGCAACACTAGAAGTAAATACTCAAATAAATACAAATAAGAGATTTATTGACAAATGCATTTGGCATAGCATTGATAATGATCATAAAAGTACCATACATTATATTTGTTAGAATTTTTACCATTAGTAGTATATATTTGTTATTAATAACAACAGTGATAGTGACAAATGACGAGCCCTCAAAAAGAACAATAGGAATAAAAGACAGATTTCGTGTGTACAAGTGTAAAGAGAAGCCTGTAAAATTCAGTGTATACATACGTATACACATTAGAGCTGATCAAATTTGTACTATAACTAGGTTTATTAATAATAATAATAATAATAATAATACTGCAGCACATTTACCAGTAATATAAGTTGTGCAGATTTGCGATAATGAGGTACGCCCAAATATTTAATAATCGATACCTGCCAATGTTCAAATTTATCAAGAGTTACCAGTATCCGATGATTGTGTAGCCGAATGAATTTTCTTCATACTACTATTCGACTTAGATTTGTCCATATTATTAGCAGTCTGATTCGATTTATCATCACTGAAAATAGCCGGTTTCATTGGACGAGTGAATGGTGGCTGAACAATAATAGTATTTTCAATGTTATTATTTATTAATTGAGTTGTAGTCGTAGTAGTAGTAGTAGCGGTTGTAGTATCTGTTAGTCCGGATATGGGTAAATGTGTAGTACTATTTGTTGATAATGATGAAGACGATGAGGAGATATTAAAATCGAAATGTGGATTTACAATAAATGATTCACTTCGATTATTATCATTATTATTCCTGCCATTACCTAATGTATTACTACTATTATCGGGGATAGTAGTAGTAGTATTATTGCCAGTGAAATTGGTTGTTAATGCTATAGAATTTAAAGCATTTGTGTTTTGGTTATTGTTGTCAGAAGTTACATCCAAAAAACAAGTTTCGTTCATACCTAGAACACCGTTCATTGTGGAAAAGTCTGAACTATTTAAATCATCTTTATATTTTTTAAATCGAATTGAATTTTTAATTGATGCCAGACTGGCAGGAGAGAATAAAGCTAGTAGTTCATGGAATGGACTACGACTGTGATGATTAAGCGAAGAGGAATTTGAAGACATCATCGACACAGAAGTAACTAAAGGTGAATTATTACTACTGGTAGGAGTACTAGTAGTAGTAGTAGTATTACTACCAATATTTCGGTGATACCGAAAAGTAGATGAGGACGATAATGTACTAGCAACATCATTAATATAATTTGTTATCAGTCCAGGAAATGGTCTAGGCAACGATGTGGATTGATAAAATGATGAATTTGGTAGTACTGATGATGAGGATGATGTTTGAGCATCTGATTCAGTGCACAATAAATCTAACGCTTGTTGAGCTTTATTTGAATCCAATAAACCGGAATTCACCGCGAAATCAATAATTGCACGATAACAAAATACATACTGTGATGATACTTGAACACAACCGAAACGTTGTGAACGTACTCGAGCAACTGTTAGAGGAATATTGATTTTATGCTCTGTATTACGTGAATCAGCTAACCATTTTGTACATATATCCACGGTTACATAAGTACCTAAGCAAAAAACGAGAAACAATGAGGAATTATTACGTACACAATGACGAATATCTATCAATTTAGAATGGGTGAATTATTCAGTCTTCATTAGTGAACATTGAACTTTTGATAAATTAAAAATTGACATATAAACGCCTTTTAATTATTTAATGACGTTTTTATTAGTAAATGGATCCAAAATTAGAAAATTTAATTAATCACTCCAGACCTTCCACTTTGAAAGAAAAGTCAATATTAAAAAAAAACTACTCATTTTTTTGAAAAAGCCGATTTAATTAGATACCAACAGTGATTTAGATTGTTTGTGTCAATGAAGTATAATCTTATTTACTTCAAATTTCGATTTATCTATTTATATGAACACAAAGATTGGTTCAAAGGGGTACCGAATACATATGTGCCACACAAGTCACTTGATCTCTGTGTGTGGAATGTGACACTGCTCGGGTGCTCAAACAGAAGCAGGTGGTTTTCTTAGGGGGCCACACCAGGAGCCTTCGACCTAAAGGTCTGATCCACAAAGCAGTGGAGCAACGTAAGGAAATGCAGTCTCATGGTAGCCGGTGATCAACAATAGGTTCATACGTCACTGGTCCCATAAGGATCTTGGAGCCCATGTGCACAATTGGTTTGGAATCACGGTTTTCCAACTCCCCTAGATGGACTTTCCGTGTCCACCAACCCGGTTAAAGCGCCGGACGTTCGCTTTTCGTCCTCTCAATTTCGTAAACAACAGTAATGCCGCGAGTAGGACTTTCGTGACAGTGACTGTATACGCGTGCCCATGTGAGAGTATTTCGAGAGAGAGGTTTGACTCTCCCCACCTGTTATATCCTAGTGAAGATTAAATTGCGGCTAACTTCTGAGAACTATTAATGGACTAATATTATATATATATTCCTATTGTATAACTGTTCAATAACTGGATTATGCATATCTATATTCCTCTTATTATAAGCATTTTAACCGACAGATTATTATTATACGATTCCCTGTTCTTATGTTATGTGCAGTTTATTGATTACCGTCTCACACGTTCACAGCAACCCTTTGATTTGATCTTGTAAAAATGTTATTTCCAATTTTATGGTATGATGCGGTCTATTTGGCTGGTTTATAAACCAAGTATGTTTGAAATACTTGATTCGCATAGTGGAAGCTGTTGTTGGTGTTCTGGACGGGCTAGGAGGACAAAGGATCATTAGGGACACCAGGCTGCTCATACCGGTCGAACGTCATTGGTTTAGCATAGTACTAAGATTGGATAAGTCGTATTTCGATTGGCGAATAAATCACGCGATAACTAGCTGGGCTTAAAGACACAACACCACCCTCGGCCGTACCAGGGCATTTGGGGGCAATAATAATCATTTGGGGGCAATAATAATAATAATAATAATAATAATAATAATAATAATTCAATTTAACTGATGAACCATACAGTGTAAACTAATCAAATCTTTCTTTGTTGTAATTTTATCATGTCTCAATACGTATGGAAATAATCGACTTGGTGGCTTGGACATGTCCTACGGATGTCATCCTAGAGAATCCCACTTCGTGAATTATTGGCCGACGTTAGAACTGGTTAGAGAAAGCGGAGAGGTGGTCAGTATATGACATGGTGTCATGGTATGAAAAGATATACAGAACTGGCTTCTGTTGGTTCTTCACGACTCCCTGGTTGCAATCCTAGAAATGATACAATACAGTGGTCAGAGACGTTGTCAAACATGGCTCAGAATAGAAGCCAGTGGCGATCCTGCTGTAACACTAATTTCTGTTCGTTGTTCCTCTATTTATTATACTCACTTTACATTCTCTATCTCTTCACAAACCGGTTGTTATTGTGTGACGCATATGTACTTGGTGCCCCCTTGTACCAATGTTCATGTGTTCAAATAAATAATTATTAATTATGCTAAATAATAACTATCATCTGATATTTCTACGATTCAACGAGACGTAAAGATACTAGAAGAGAGAAATAATCATACTCATTATCCATTCATAGTGTTTAATCTAATCTGTTGGTCAACGAGTATCTAATCAATTTACATGATCTTATGAATTCGGAAACAATAATTAAACGTTTTCCCTTTCGGGTTTGTAACATTCGGGTTGATTCATTCACTATCGTGTTTGTTTGCACTTCTCTTTGATAATATTTTGATGTATCCACAATTAAGTTGATATGTATTACTATTATTCTGTATGTCTTTATTTTGAAATGTAGACAATGATCGCACCTAAATACTCCTCATAAAACTGAACAATCGAAAACTAGCGGACAAATGAATATCTCTACAATTAATATTTAAAATAATGAAATACTAAGCAGCTGTTCGAAACTATTTTGGGATTTCTTAGTAGTACATATTAAACATCTCACACAAGTTCGGACGCTAGTCATTACAGATATAAATTATTCCGAAAAAGTAATCTATGGGAAGGAACTGTAAGTTTTATGTCTAAAGATTGGTTATATTTATTGATCTCTATCATAATAATCCTTTTGTTTTATATACTTGGTAGTATGTTCTACTGCTAGATAGATAGATAGATCAAACCACTTACCTGTTCTACCAATTCCTGCACTACAGTGTACAACGACTGGGGGAGGTGGAGTTTTCTGATCTTCATAAGATTTATAGCCCAATTTTTCAATTTCATTTAAATAAGTCAATTGAACAGAAGTGAGTAAATCTAGTAAACCTTCAGTTGTTTGAGGTGTACCATGATCAGGCCATGAAAAGAAAGCAAAATGTTCAACAGTTCTTACTTCGTGTAGCTAAAACAACAAATAAAAGGTGTTGGTTTGAAATAATAATAACAACAAGATTTGAGTAGAAATAAACAATTTAAACTCTCATCGGTGAAGTAGTAATTTTTCTATTTAAAAAAAACGAGCTATGCGACATAAAACGAAACGATATTTGTAGCTCAAGGTGAGGATGCTGGAGGTATTGTGTTCATTGAACTGCATTATTTTAGTAGAAGCTTATTTCTTAGCGAAGTTCGACCATTTTCAAACAACAAGAAGTATGATGCGTTTTTATAACCTTCATTTGATGGGGAATGTAAATCAAGATAGTAAATTTTGAGTTGCAACTTATATAACACAACACTTCTAAAATCTTCAACTTGAGCATAAAAATATTCTCGATTATCTTAAAAACATAAGAACGTAGCATGTTTCTCATCGTTTGGAGATAAGAGAACTTCTCCAAGAAGCAAGTTTTTACAAGAGCAGAAATAAATCATTCAGCTCAGAGAAAATAACACTCAGAAACATAAAATGAATGTATAAAAAGGCAGAATTGTTGTTGAATTATACAATTTCTGAGAGAAACGAACTTGAACTCAGATAGTAATGAATCATTTACTTTGCTGGATAAACATAAAACATTGAAAAAAGGTAATTTATAAGACCGTTATTAGCACAGAGATGGTTTAGTTTTCGTTAATTTATGACACCTGGTAAAACAAATACTTACATTCTAGTAAAACCTTTTTCGCTTGTAAATCACTTATGTTTATTTATTCACATAATAAGTATGGAGCCTGACACTTGGTTTTTTATATGATAAACAATAATGATTTACAGATATACAAATTGAATGTGGCACAGTAAATGTTAATTTGCACACATTATACTTTCATATTAAAACCACCGCAGTAAAAAAGAAACTGATGCTTACAGGACACTAAGGTGACCTACAGAGAGGACATTACAAGCAATTAGCAGTAGAACATGCTACCAAGTATGTAAAGCAAAAAGATTATTACGATACAGTTCAATAAGTATCACCAATCTTTAGACAAAACTTACAGTTCCTTCCCGCAGACTACTTGTACTTTAGAATGATTAGACCTGAAGTCTTCTCAATCATCTGGTCTTATATCAAATCACATAATCTTTGTGACTAGGCCAGAACTTTTTAACATCTACTTTGTTTTTTCTTTTTGCTTTTAGGCACTACTCCCGTTTCATGAACCAAACGAAAGAGTAGTATTAAGATTAGGCGTGGCATAGTAGCAAAAGAGTAAATTGGTTGATGAAGTTGTGAGTCTTCATCGACTGTACTGGTCAGAACATGTTATATACTCCGAACCATGGCCTACCTCGACGAGTGATGCTCGTTGTTGTAAGAAAGCTAGCAACGGTTGGCCAAAGACATGACGGCGGTTCATGAAGTCATTGACTGTTGACCTAAGCCATGATTGTAGGACCATAATAACTGATTGGGGTTCATATGATCATTGGTTAGAGACGTTGTGAGAAAGAGTTAAGAATCTGTCATAATACTGCAAATTTATTTACTGTTTATTTTCCTTTAAATCTTGACACCTAGTAATCCACTGTACATATCATTTTGTTGTGCATTTATTAAATATATTTCTCTGTGTTCAATATTTTCTCATTAATTCTGATCCAACATTACTTCGATTCCTTTGTTATTCATCTAACATCTAAGTAGCTCTCATATAGCGAATGTGGTATGGCAATTTCGGCCAAAGCATATATATATGTGTTAAGTTCTCCATTGATGATGACCGACTCTTAACAACATAGGCCATTAGGAAGATGGCAACAGGGTAATAAATATATCATATCCATATATAAAATATCTATCTCAGTTGAGTGGCGACTTAATGGATAAGGTGGCCGACTTCCAACCACTAAGTACCAGATTCGAAACCCGACCCATATACTTCAGTTTGAACATCCGGGTAGTATTATTAGCGCTCAGGCTCAGAGTGTGGTTCATATCCAAGTACCTGGTGAATTAGTTTGTTTAACTTGGATTTTATTTCAGTCAACGAAATAATTATGTAATAAACTGATGGTTTATCACAGAATTAACCACACCTTGTCGGCCCGGAAAAAGTCACTTTTACCCTAAACTTACATACAAACATAAAGTAACCAAGCCTATTTACAGATAAAAAGTTAAATTGGTCTTTTTTATTGCGAAAAAAGGAAAAATAGTGAAAGATAATAATCATCATACAAACAACATGATCATTCACGAACAATCGTATAAAGCGAATTTAAGAAAAGGATTAAGAAAAAGTTAGGAATAAGAAGTAATTTGAAGAGGAGGCAAAAAGAAATAAAATGCGGAATCGAAGTTATATTTATCTATTTATTGAAAGTAAAATACTAGAAAATGGTTTGAAACGTGCGTGTGCGAAAGGGAGAAATCGATGAATCCCAAATCAAGACGCAGAAACGAAGAGGAAAACTATATAGGATGAGTTGTTTCAAATGAAAAAGAAGAAGGAGAACAGCAGAGAGAATTTGTAGCACACTTGTACATACATACACAGATCACTTGTGTGAAAACCTGAACATAAACAAACACACACACACTAAAGCATGGAAAAGTCCTTCAAAAATAGATTGAAAAGGGCGTTGATAGTGTAACTAATTATTATCTATTCACTGTGCAATAATACTGGAGGATGAACCAATTACGCAAGAAGAAAAATGTTTGTTTTTTATAAACAGTAATTTAATTAATTGGTGAATAATAATTTATTTCTAATAAAAATGTAATCAACATTAAACCAAAAACCAATAAACATTATTATTATTTTGAGTGGTTAATCAAATAATTATTTTGATGTTCACAAATTTGGTTGAATTTAGACATTAACACTGTTGGATGCCGGCTCAGTGGTCTGTCGGTTAAGTGCTCGAGCGCGAGACTGATAGATCCTGGGTCCGAATCTCGTGAGACGGGATCGTGGATGCGCACTGCTGAAGAGTTCCACAACAGGATGAAACGGCCATCCAGTGCTCACAGGTTTTCCATGGTGGTCTAGCTTCAATTGACTCATGATCAAACATAAAACATTTAAAATGCTTAATTGAACTTCCAGGGTTTAAACTTCCAAGACCAATTAATTTGCAATATTGTGCAAACATTGTACATTGAAATCAGTAATAATTCTCTCATACAGGAAATTAATGAACTTCACTGTAGACCGTTTCTTGATAGAACTTTAAGAATTCTCAAATTATTCACTGATGAGAGTATGATTATTATTTAGACAAGAGGTTAGTGGAAATTTTTTTAATACGCACTTAACACCATAGAATAATGAAGAAAGTGTAACTCTTGGGACTAATTTACAATTTACGATCATTTATATTTTTATTGTTTAATTGGTAGATAACTGTATTATTGTATTTTTATAATCTCCTTATTGCAAGCTTTCAGTGGACTTATTAACTTAATTACTGCTAACTAATTACTTACTAGTTGCTTCACTTTCTGTCACACTCATGGAGTAAATGTGTTTGACGCATGAGTGCTTATGTGGTGTACTGTGACGTCTGATAGTCCGTGTGTATAACTTAACGAGTCTTAAGATAGACGCTGGGTGATTGAAATGTAATAATAGCTAGCCCAGGCATGCAAATCGGTAGACAAACAGGAGTGAAGCATACGTCATCCTAAAACTAATTGCGTTGGTCAGAACGCGTCATCGGTCAAGACCAGGGACTACAGGCTATAGATTAAACATACGTGGAGCGAAAAAAAACATTATAATTCGAATTCTGATTAGCTAATTTACCAGACACAACAGAATCTAACCACAAAACCAGGGTGGACTCGATATCTGTAGAGCCTTACTATGAAACCTTATCTGTGATATGCATCTAAGACTCAGACAAAAATATAACCAAGAAAAAGAAGTCCTACGTTAGGATGCTTTAGAGATCTAGTGCTTTCTGGTGTTCAATGCTTATCTAGCTAGAGTCAGTTTACGATGTAAGCTAGATATTGAATGTCTACAAGAACAGGGAACAGTTAAATCTTGAGATAATCAGCTGTCAACGCCACAGCCATTCCCATACACACAGTTTTTCCTGTCTATATGTTTATATGACACTTTTAAAAATCTCCAACATTTCCGTTTGAACTTACAAACGTGATGTGAAGTTATTTGATCACAAACACACACATACACTTATATATTAAACAAGATTATGCTGGTTGATGATAAACCAAACAGGCACAATATTGAAGGACAACAAAAAAATCGACTATTTAAGCTTATTGATTGAAAATCAAGACTCTTCAGCTATTTATTAGTTAAAGTATTTATGCGGGTATAAGAAAATTTTCATCTTTTTCATATATAAAGACGGCATGTCAGAGCCAAAAAAGGAACTCCCTGTCAGTACATACACATAAAACAAACATACATGATAATACAAGTATTTAGTTTATATTGATCGGTTCGATAAATACAGTTATATCTGCTGACGCTGTGAGGTTTTGTTTGAGCAAAAGAAATGGATGAGCAACTGAATAATATCATATATCCCATCCATATATAATCATATTTTTGGAAGATCCGAATTCCGATGTAATCCAAAGTATGAACAGACAAAGTGAACATAATAAGATGAAGCAACTGTCCAATGTCTCCTGGTTTTCAGCGGTTATATGAAGTATAGAATTCAAAACCCCCCACAAATCTATCACAATAAGAATAATAATGTCCTCATCAGTGACTAACGCTGATAGTTTTCGAAGTTCTAGTGAGAATCCATGATAAGTGGAGTTCAACCATGTAAACGATGGGACAAATATTATTGAGAACTGGCTAATGGGCGCACGATATTGTAAATTAAATGAGTTTAGAAATCGTATACCATTAGATGCCGGCTCAGTGGTCTAGAGTTTAAGCATTTGCTGCGAGGTTAGAAGGTCCTGGGTTCAGTTCCCGCTAGGCTGGTGAGTGCTCACTGACGAGGAATCGGATATCAAGACGAAGCAGCTGTCCAGTGCTTCACGATTGTTAATGATAGTTTAAATAAGGTCAGTTTTACATGTAAACCATAAAATAAACATCAGACCTAGTTGTCAGGTATGTGTAGAGAATAATTTGGACTGATGTTGATTTATGTCATGGTTCATTATCAACTGGATCAAAATCGGGTGAATGGGATCGTGAAACAATCTGTCTGTATAACTTAAATAGGTCGAGTCAAGTTTGAATCGGCAACCTTATGACTGACAGTTGAATGGACAGATCAGTATGTCCCCGCTACACTTATTAAAATAAAAGTGTAATATTAAGCATAAACAATACGTCTGAAGTTGAAGTACAAGTCAGTCAATTAATAAGTCAGCTTGAGCATGCATATATATACATATATAGTAGTTGTAGTACACAACAGCACAACGAGATAAGATTAACACAATAAATAGCAAAAATATCGAAACAATTGTAGTAGAAACAACAATGAGAACTAAACATGGTTAGAAAAGATCAGCAAATATCAAGAAATACTAGGATCTAAGATTTAGAGGAAGATAAAATCAGTGCATATGCGCCATGCCAACTGTATCCTGTTATTTCATATGACCAAACCAGATAATCTGCATTTACCGACATGGCCCAGATGAATAGTTAATGACTTCATACACTAGCGTCACGTTCTGGTTTGAGTGGCCTTAACTTTCTCATTATCTACTTCTACATTGACAAACATCTCAAATCAAGGTAGCCAGTGGTCGGGTATTAATAGCACATATCCCAATCGCTTCAGTAAGTAAAAGTTTACAACTTCATCAATCAATTTACCAATTCTGCTTAATACTCTATGATATAACCCTAACTGATCACTGCTTCATGCCTAAAATGTTAGGGCATAAAGATCATATCATTTGAAAGGAAAAAGGGAAAAAGCAACAATTACTAACCTGTAAATGTGTTATTCGTAGTGTTGTCTGAGCGAAATTCCCATTACTTTCACATTTGACATTTTCAATTAAAAAATCCGGAGTAACATTATTATTACTACTACTAAATTTCGAAAAGCTATTATTTGATCGATCAGATGAAGTAGGAGCATAGAGACAACCTGTGTGGCTAGAACTAAAATAGAGTTTTTGGTTTTCAACATCTGGCCAATATAAGTAACATTTGGAACGTTGAGCTTCAAGAATTCTAATGTAAGATATAAAAAAATACAATAATAAAATGATATCACTATCACGGATGCAAAAATCCCCATTTTAACGATGACTTTTGGCAACAGAATGTCTTTAGTACCGTTTATATTTAAAATCATACATGGTATAATGGAATCGATGTATTACTTGTAAACAATCAACTTGTAACCAAAATTAAGTTAATAAGGCGGAATTTAAATTTGATTCTACGCGATCGCTGATAGATTATCATCACAAATAAACTGTGAGTTGATTGAATTTAAGTCTATCAAACTGGAGCAACCTATTTCTGAATGGATGTCAGCATTTGCAACCTTTCAAATAAATAAGTCTTTCCATGGGTCCTTGTGATATCATCTGGTCGTTCAAGCTGAAGTAGATGTACAGAGGGTTCGGACTCACAATCTACTACTGATTGTAAAAGCTGGTTTTTCACTATTAAGCTATCGATTCTATTTAGGTAAGTACATTATAACAACATCCATCCATACTTTCAAGCGTACGACCAATGTGCTGGTTTACTTCGTCCTCGTAAAAATAGAATCACTACATTTAACTTTTATTTATAGCCATGAAAAATATATGAATATTAAGATAAGTTGAATAGTTAGCCATACATCTGAAACAACAACGACATTATTACTTAACGAATCTTACAACGCTCATTTCTATAAAAAAAAGCTGAACGATTAAAGAGAGTAGATCGGCCATAAACTTTTTTGATCAAGGTATTACCTGCTTGAAAGACAAAGCAAGTTACAAGATAAATTACGTGCATGAATTAGCATTGAAACATTCAAATGCTTACAACCACCAATTAAAACTGACATAAAAACGTCACTATTTACTATTTATATTTCAATTTTTTTAGTTAACCAGTTAAAAATTTTTTAGTTTGGAACAGAAGATGATAAACTTTCATAATCAATGGAAAACATCGTGCAGAATATGTAAATTAGTGTGCAATCGAATTATCATCATTAAAGCAACTACCGTAACTCCTTTTATAACACGTTTTGAATCCTGGAAATTTTCGAAGATTAGTTTATATTATTTATTGATCTCAACAAGATAAAAATTAAAAATTAGGAAGCATTGAAGACAACTGTTTCATTTGAGCAAGTGAGACTACTTTTCAGTAGGGTGTATGCATTAACGTTATTCATTGTGACAACTGCGTTACAGTTGGAGTTGATATCCTGTAACTGTCTCTCTAAAAGTCTGTGTTCATGATGTAAGCTTTATTTCAAATTGAATAATTTTTATAAGCCTCCGATCTACATGTTATTGTTTATTCAAACTAAATAAAAATGACCTGAACTCTGAAAGCTGATAAGATTAATTATCACCTTGGTTAGTTCGCGTGAAAAACTTAATTTTCTTTATTCTAGAATCACTTAAAATAGTTGGAAGTCACTATTCACCAGTTGTGGCACAAGATGTAGGCTAATCATTTAACTGCAAAGCAAATCTGTATTCGCCTATGTTACAAGGAAGCAATATTTTTACAAATTGACGGAGAAAACAATATGGCTCTAAACATTAATTATAAAACTTGACTGAAGTCACTTCTCATAATATTCTGCAACATACTACCACCAAACAATTCAGTGATGTGAATGAGCGTGCAGAGAGACGTATTTTGAAGAATTTTATACATATAGTTCCCTTTATCATCTTGAAAAGTACGAAAACAAAGATTTAAACAGTATAATATGAATCCATTTTATTTAGTTTAGTTCTCATCAGCTGCTTACAACGTGTAATATTTAATTTAAATAAAGCAATCACTAAACATTTGTTGAACATAGGGCACCGGGTAGATACCTTGAAATCTCTCAAGGTCATTCACAAAAAGCCTACCAACAGTATTCTGGATTTCTCTGAAGCCGTCGCCATCAGGCGTCCGAAATTTGATTTATGCCTAAAAAGAGATAATTGTTAAGCTTTTCTATGTTTTGATAATAAAAACATTTCTTCATTACAGTCCTTCCAGGTTAGTAATCGTTACCTTTGACTTAAATCGGTTCGTGATTTAAATGAAATTCACAAAATTATGTTTAAATCTTTCAGTTGACCGCATTATTGAGTTATTTTTCGACTTTTAGATCAGTAATCTTATCTTAATTACGTGAACTTTACTGGTTCTATCATTACTGACTACTAGCGTTTCTTCATCATGTGGCCAATTATTTCTAGGTTCTTGTTTTTTTTATTACTATTAATGTTATAGAATATTTGCAACATTTTATTCAGTCTGTTAACTTTATTTACATCCTTACCATATCATACTGATATCTTCAAAACGGCCTCTAACTAAACTCATTTGAGTACATACTATTAACTGATTTCGTAATCATGGTTTTTAAATACTACAGACTGACAGCAGCTGATGGGGAGAAGCAAACGAAATAAAATAAATTCAAGTTATTCTGCTTAAAAAATTTTGCATTCGCTCTCTTCATGATGACAAAGAAAACCATTGTGTATGAAAACTGAATTCGGCTATATTACAAAACAAAATAAACGGCTTATATATATTATATAGTAAGAGTACATTGCAAGCATCAGATTTACCTTGTGATCATGACAATAATAGGACAGTGATAATCCCAAATCATCTGCCAAAAATCACCTACAGTTTCAGATAACGGACCTAAATTTTAAAGGAAGTAACAAAAAATAAATTTAGAGCGTAAGAAAAATAATATAATTAGAAAAATACATATGGCAGGAGATTGATTACAACGTGATAATTATGTAGCCGGAGAAAATACCATTATTTTTCTTGTAATATTTCCACGATAGCTCTACTGTGAATCATAAACTACACAGTAAGATCATGAAATTTCTAGTAAACTGAAAACAAACTAATATGGAGAATGTATTTTCTAAATAATCAGGAAAGTGGATGCAACAGTGAAACGTTGCGGGAAACCTCCGCCTTCTTAAATTGCTTGATTATTTAAAGAATATGAGGAATGAGCTTATGATTATTTTTGTGACAAGTAAATAGGCACAGATAGTTGAAAGATAACAAATAATAGTTAGTTTGAAGTCACAACATCTAAAACTGAAGAGGAAAACCCAACCTCTGTGATGCTGAGGTGATGAGTCGGGTGGTTTTAGGCATTTGTAGTCTCATAGTAATAAAGGACTGAGAAACGAAAACGTTGACAGGCTATTTTAAGTAGGCGAATCATACGCTTATTTTAAGCCACCAGTTACATTAATTTATGTGTATCACTCCCCCCTCAATTATCAATGGACTATGTACATGTTGATTCCGCCTGTGGAATAAAGCGTTGTAGGGATTCTTAGTCTTACTGGATTTTTGAAGTTTGTTCGGTCAAACATAAGGAAGAGTGTGTCCCTATAACTGAATGAAACAGGTGACCATAACAGTGGTATTATTTAAAACATAGAAAACTACTAAAAACATGTTACAAGTACGAGTCCATCAACTTAACTTAAAAGTATACATATTGCGTGTATGAGAGAGAGCTACTAATACTAGCTAAGTGCCAAAACCAAGCCAATAACGTATGACGATAAAATTTTTTTCTCAATGTTCAATAAAAGAGCAATATCATGTATTTTAAAGAATTTTTCTGTTCATTTGGTGGGTCAGTAATGCATGGAAGAGTGTAACTCGTAGGAGATTGTGCTTGAATCATTTAAAGATATCTACAAATATCTTTTATAAACACGCTACTGTAGCACATTCGAATTTTCCGGATGAAAAAAGTAAGTAAAAGGAAAGTGAGAGCATGAAATTAAATCCTCAGTGAAAATAATCCTTTAATATGCAGCATTTAATTACTTAATAAATAGAAGAATGCTAGATATTACATACACATTAAACATTGATAGGGAGTCATTCTATAAATTCACGGACATGTATTCACCAAAAAGGTGGATAAGGATTTAAACCCTGAGGTTCTATTGTTGAAAGTCAAATACTTCGATATCAGTAAGCTAACTTTTCTTCACACTAACCTTAATAGTTAACGCGTGATTGGTGAAGACGTTAAAAACACTTATAATGTAACTAGTTGGCAGAAATTATTAAATATAAGTAACCTTAACTTGACTTTAACCAATTCAATAAATCAGATTATTGTGTAATTATCATCAAAACAACCAATGGCAGGTATTTTCAACCAACAATCCGTTTTTAGGAACAGACTAACAATGAGTAAGTAACTAATCAATAATTAGTTAATTAATTAAATCTTAAATATAAAAGAAAAAAAATAACCAAGTGAATTTTGTAACTGATTATGAGAATCAATCAGCATTAAAAAATATTTTCTGAATATTTTTACCATAGTCAGAGAGTTGGTCCGTCAATCAATCAGCAGCGATAAGCAACGGAGAACTTGAACTACATGTATACATAGGTTCAAGTTGTCACATCATATTACTTAACTACAGCGCGATGAAATAATTGGGACAAGTACAGAGATAGTAGTACAAAAGATTAAAAAACAGGCAATATAATAATTCAAGAAGAAAGGGTGGATTCATAGAATTGCAAAGTATAAGATCATTTTAAAAATTAAAATTTAGAGAAAGACAAAGAACGAATGTATTTGGACTATTACAACGTATTATGAGATCTATCACCATAATTTTCTGGTCATCGCAGATCCAAACCAGGTAGTAGTCTGCCTAATATGTTCACGTGACTAAATCGCCAATTAGAACGCCGATCTATATGACCTTGGCACTGTGCAAACCAAAGACGCGTTAACCATTACAAGCAGCCTAGAGTGAATCTCTGAGTCCTTATTGGTTCGTCTTGCCTAACCCTGCACGCTTGAGTCCATAACACAATCTTAGCTTCTACTTTTTGAATCATGTATTTCAGATATATGCAGTTCATACGCAAGAAAATCAGACCGCATCATACCACAAAGTGCGGAATAACAATTATACAGGATCAAGCCAAAAGTGGTTGTGAGTGTGAGATAATATAACTTACAGATTGAGGATCACTTAAGAATAGTAAATCGTATAATAGTAGCCAATAGGTCAAATGAAGACTCATAATATGAGAAATATAAAAATATATAATCTAGCTACTTGGTAGTTATGCATACAGTAAGAGTCCATAAATAGTCCCCAGAAGTTACCCGTAATTTATTCTTCTTCGGATACAATATCGCCTAACTACCAATATGTCACAGATTAATAATTAATGTCTTCATGGAATGATGCCAAGTCTTGATTTTGTCACATCTAACTTTGTGATATAACGGGATATATATGAAGTGATATTGAACTCTTGGAACCGTCCTACTTGGGGTTATTGCATGTATTTTTAAGGTATGATTACTCAATACTTAAGTTAGTGTATTTTTGGATTCTCCTGTTTGTAAGCTTTTTTGTGATGTTTAATTTGTTGTTATATGTTGTACCGTAACTAAGTTACCGTTAATCTATTACAGTCCTATTACTGAGTTTTTTTTAAATCATGACGCAGTACGGCCACCATGAAATTTCTAACTAAGTTGATATAACGTCAGGATTTTACTCTACTTTATTGCATGGATGATTCAGAAATTTAAACTGTTTAATTAGAAGTTTCTACCAGATTGTTTGTAATCTATTCTAGCTTTCAGGTGAGCAACCGTTGCAGAACTGCATTCTCAACTAATAATCATTAAGTATTGAAGTTTTCTAGTTGTCATCGTGTTATTGGTTAACAGGAGGCTGTTAGTACTAGATAGACAATTAAGGTGAATAGATCAATACTCGAACAAGACCTATGTAGTTGCTCTTCGGTTACGGTCCGATCACAAGAACCTCAAAAACAACTGAAAAAGTGCTTTTTCTTTCTGTCACATCACTTGGTTGCCGGAAACTAGCCACACAATATTACAATCTTTTTTCAACTTGATGATATAAAAAAATTTATTACAAGCTTAATTACATGATTATGTTATGTAAGGAAATGCTTTAAGAGAACTGAGAAAGAGTATGGATCACATCATTACAGTTAAATCATACAGTGGAGCATCGTGAGGAGATGTAGTCCGATGGTAGCCGGTGACCAACGATTGATTCATACGCCATTTTTTCCCTCAGGAAACTGGAGCTCATGCCCATCATTGGTTTGGAATCAGGGTATTCCAACTCCCCTAGGTGGATATTCCGTGTCCACCAACCCGGTTAAAGCTCCGGGCATTCGCTTTTCGTCTTCTCAATTTCTTGAACAACACCGCCGCCACGAGAAGGCAGTGAGTAGGACTTCTGTGGCAGTGGCTATACATGCGTGGCCATTTGGAGAGGGAGAGCGGACTCTCCCCACTCTCGGCCGTACCAGGGCATTTGAGGGCCTTCTCAGTGATTATAAGACTTTATATAATTACATATGTATAATATAACGTAGGCTTCAACAACAATATGTATAATATAAAACAGATGAAGTCAATATTTTAATTCTGTCTATCATCTAGGTATAGCAATTTAAAAAAAGTGTCTTTTGAAATCTATAACACACACAACTGCATAATGCTAGCCTGCATATACAAAAATGTACATTTTCAATTCAGTAAAATAGACAATAGTTTGTGTTACTGATTCATTGATAAGATCAATCAGAATAAAATAAACAAATGTAAAAGAAAAACTTCTGTAAAAGTTGAAAACATAAACAAATTTTTTTATAAAAAAAGAAATCAAAATTGATGAACACGGTCAATTAATCAACAATGAAAAAAACGGTATCATTAATACTATAAGCAATTATACACAATAAATAAATGTCACTTATTAATTGAAGAGATGTAGTAGAGATCAGTTTAATTTGTGAGTAATGAGTCGTTAAACATTGGTCTCATTTGAGGCAAATTGAAAGGCAGAGAGCACTAAACAGCTGTTTCATCCGAGCATAGGACTTCTCAGGATTGAGAACAAACAAGCTCGCTAGTGAACAAACCCAAGATCTAAAGTTCTCAAGATGAACACTTATTCAAACCTTGATTAATTTGTGATAGCCGTGACAAGTGGAACTCAGACATGTCGACAAATATGATTAGGTGATCACGCTATTTCGCAAAACTGATTGAGGTTAAAATTGTAACAGTTGGTGCCAACCAAGCGGTCCTTATGATTAAGTGTTTAAAACGAGAACTCAATGTCCTGAGTTTAAACACTGCTGTGGCCGGGGGTGTGTACAGATGGTCAACTAGTCAGTTAGTTATATGTAACGTAGAACCTGAAGTTGCCTTACCATATTAACCCAGCGAGATAAATTTATATCAAGACAAATCCTAAAGTAGTATAAATAGTATGAGTAAAGGCAGTAGTATAACAGCAATAGGAAAAAAGAAGGGTCATAAGATTACAGGTCTCAGAAACCAAAGATAAAGAGCGAATGCTAATGCACTATTGGGAACGATCCTGAGCCATGTCACCCAAAATCTCTAAACACTGGTTACGATAATTACGCACAGACAAGGTATTTCATGATGGGTACTTCCCGGTTTTCCACGTTACCTCAACTGAGATCGATCTTTGACGAATGCTATCTGATGATCTTAGCTGAGTAAATAGGTTTCAACTTCCTGGTTACGGCCCAACTAATGATAGTAATCAACAGTTCCAGACATTGGATTAAAATGGTATAAAGTCGGTTACAGTTACAACTATTCGCTACTTTTTTAAAAATACTGGGTTGGGTGTTATTTTATTATTCAAAGTTATCCTTTTGAACTGAGTTTATCACATTTTGATTTTCGTTGTCACCGATATAATTTTTCAACCTATGTTTCTTATTCATCTTGATTTTTTTTCCTGGGCCGGTCTAAAGTGAGAGGTGACTTGCACTGTTGAACACTGGCTACATGTTTCACGGTGATGAATTACCGATTAAATAAAGCGAGAGTGGCGGATCTAAGAGAACTGCATGAATTTCGATCCATAACAGTGTGATACATAAATATATATGCAAACATAATTATAACTTGGTTAAATAAATAAAAAACAAACTTTGATGAACTGTAAACATCTTAGTCGTGGCTTTTATTAATACTTAACTTGCGACTTCACTAATAACACAAAAATTTAAATAAGAAGCTGCAAATGGTTTTCCTATAAACATAAAAAAATTATTACATGGAACAATTGTAAATTGCAAACGAAACTTCACATACCCTGAGTACAGATAAAAGCGTTTTTCTGTCGATAACCATCAACCCAATTAGCATGAATATAATTTTTTACTAATGTATGCGCTGATATTGGTGCTGAATGTGTACGATGAAGACGTGCGGTAAGGGATTTTTGAGCATTACATAATACTGTCGGATCTTCATCACTACGACTAGTGGAAATTCTGGAAATATCCGACGATAATAATAATGGTTGGAGATAAACACGTGTTGCATCATGACAAATCACATCACAATAACGATTTTTACTCCGATTAAGTATATGCCTGAAATATTTGTGTGAATAACAAAACAAAATAAAACGACAGAAAAATAAGTGAAATAGAATGAAAAAATAAAACGAATACGACGGAATAACACTTCGTTGAGATACGAAAACATCTGATTAAAAAGTATCAATTTACGCTGCTAGATTTCACGTCAGTACAACTAAAGTCAACGTACAATATACCGACAGCAAAGAAAAGATGAAAATAAATTATAGAAAAAAAGTCAAAAAGGATTAACAAAATCTAGAACTGAGAGTTTGCTATGATACTGTGGAAATGACTGATGGGGAAATAAGGAATGACAACATTTGCAGCGCTGTAATTGATGTTAACCTCTATCAACTAACGTCTTAACTCATTATTTCTCATGCAGATTCTGACCAAGATATTTGTAAATCCATAGATTGTTCAAACCATTAGTTGGCAATTTACTCATGAATTGATGGATATAGCTTGGTCAGGTATATTTTAAGCTTATACATAAGCCAACAGTGTTCCGAAGTGCTGGTTGCGACTGTGTAACATTATATTCCAGCTTTTTCAAATGACCAAGTGTAGACACGTATTAGGTGTTGATTTACGCATACTATATGAATATCAAAGGCTGCTGCCAGAATGAGAGTCGTTTTCGTAGCATTTGAAAAGATATACAAAAGACAAAAGTAGTTTTCTAATAAATAAAAAAACATAGAAAACTAGAGAAAAGGAATACCGAAAGAAACAATGACAAGAGTGAAATATAGAAATGAGCCTGAGCAATTAGTAAACAAAAACCGTAACAAATTTCAGGCCAGTTCCTAGCCAATTGGACAGAAGCCTTTGTAAATAAGAAGGGTTAAATGAATAAAAAAGAAACGATAACAATATGGCAAAAATTTTATAAACTAAAAGAATCTATTGAAACCTTCTGTAGGTTCCTCTGCCTGTAAGGTGAAAAACAATAACATAAATTTATCCATATGACATCTGTGCCCATTCAAAGCCTTATCAAGACAAAAGTAGTTTCTTAGGTGTCTTCACATTGATTTTACTTAAAGATGTAAGGTTAGGAATTAGTCAGATTTGATCTGCTTGTTACATGCGACTTATGAAGAAATAATTTATCACTTTGTATGTTTAACACCATCATCTTTATTCTGTGATGATAAAGTACGACTTTTTTCACTACAATTTTAAATGTTCTAAGATATTTCTACAACTCATTTTCAGTCAATTCTTGGTCATAGTTGAAAGCGTGAGTAAATTGAAGCTAGACCACCGTGGAAAACCTGGAAGCAATGGACGGCCGTTTCGTCCAATTATGGGACTCCTCAGCAGTGCGCATCCACAATCCCACACCCGCGAGATTCGAACCCAGGACCTACCAGTCTCGCGCCAGAGCACTTAACCGATAGACCACTGAGCCGGCATTCGACGGTGTTAATGTCTGACTTCAACTAATCCACGATCAATCAGAAAACAGCTTTTGTGAGTAGATAAAAAAACAACATTAATGGGTAAATAGATTTTACATAATTAATAGATCAATTAAATACTTCTATAAATTACCCTGTAGGTAAATCAAAGGAAAAACAACATAAAAACTCCTACTTATGTATGGAGATTATATAATCTAGATCTGTCGTCTTGGACATGTATAAGGACCTGAACGGATTATTATGAGTGTATACATTGCTCTTAGTTAGGGTTAAGGATTTAGGATTAGGATAAAAAGTTAGAACTTTTATCATGAATTCATATCAGTTAAATGCTTTGTAACCACAAAGATGAATCGATTTCACTTACAAAAGTACAAGAGACGCTATACGATTAGTACACTCATAGAATATAGTGCCGGTAGGTTAATAGTTGAGGACTGTCGATTCGCCTGTTATGTACAATCCACAAAAACAGAACAGAGCGCCTGATAGATTTAAAACTATCTTTTTTGCTCTATATTGGCAAAAATTAATCTTGCACAGTCACTTTCAACATCTTGAGCAGCATAAAAAGGTATTTCTACTGTTCGTTATACTTGATATTTGAATCTATCGTAAAAACTAAGAAGCTGTATTCTCGATATCTAATTGGCCCGTCATTATACACTATAATTTGACTGAAATAATATATCCAATAAAGGTGGCATAACTTTGAACTTTTTTTCAGTTTTTTATCATCCACCCACACTACTTATTTGTTTACATATCTATCATAGTTCACATAATTTACATTTGACAAGTCAACTCTTCAAACAAAACATAGAATGTCTAGTTAATCTCAAAATATTTATATATTATATGTGGGTGGATGGAGTGATTACGCCACTGAGGACGATTGTCTCAACGTTATATATATGATAAATACTTTAGCAACAAGAATCAAAAAAGAGAAAACTTGTGAGAGAGAGAAATTAATATGACAATATGAAAAGGTATGCATAAGTTGTTGGAAGAGAAATTTTTCAAACTCAGCAATAACAATAATAATGATAATAATGCACATTCTAATCTGAAAGAAGTATTTATTCTAAAAATTAAGCGCATCAAATCTTCAACTAAAAAGAGTAAAGCATAATAAAACACACATTTAGTGTTTATTTCTTATATAAATATACAAAAGAAATTAATTTTACACAGAATACTTTTAAGTAGATGACGACGGTATGTCAATAAGATGTTGTGGTGAGTGTGTGGTAAGGGTAGCGGGGTGATGGCGACGACGAAATAGAATGGTAGTATCACACATTGTGAAAACGATAATGAACAGACTTAATTATTAATTAATAGATCAGTAATTATTGTTAAAAACCTTGTTGACTATTAAAAAACGAAAACAGTAGAGGGACGGAGTGTTAGAGAAAAACAATTACTCTATGTATGTCGGTCATAATCGACGTTATTGTAAAAATATAAGATTGAGACTAGGGGAGAGAGAGTATAAGATGTTGCAAAGGGGATATGGAGAACGGATTAAGTAAATTGAGTGATTGCTTGACAGAGGAAAATGCAGGTTACGTATACGAATATTATAGTACATAAATTTTATAAGGAATGCCTTTGACAACACGAGTGTAACGGTTTTTTCGGAAAGAAACAGTCAAAGATGTCATAAAATAAAATTAAAGATTAACTGTACATGATATAAAGACAATCCATGGGATGTGTTATGAACAGCTGTTGCAAGAAATAATCAAGAAATTTATTACTTATTTAGCATATCAATTATTATTAAGGTTGTATACACCGAAGATTGATCGCAGTTGGGATACCATTAAAAATCAGAAAGCACTGAAGAGCTACGTATGTGACCTCCGACCTGCTAACATTCTAACACAGTGCATGCAATCTGAGTTCACATAGACTAGTTTTTACATTCCAAATAGGTCAATAGAATTTGATTAACACTAAAAGACTATACAAAATGACGGTGATCACCACTCAATCATCAATCAATTGTGAATACTGTATGAGATTATTGAATAAACCAGTAGGTTCTCAGAATGTAAAACTTAGTGAAGCGGTTTCGAGTCTCACATTGAACGACATTCTCAATATTGCAGGTATGTCTTTGTGATGAGTCCCGATTATCACGAAACCTGTAGCTAGCACGGCTCCCTACTACTTGTAACCAACAAACAACGCTAATTTGTTGAACTTAAGATACATCGTAAATAACAATCAGAGAAAATGATAATCTCTTTTGTAATTAATTCTCAACTCATTTTTGTCACTAAAATCACCAATCCCTTAGAAACTGTCTTAAACACCAATTACTAAAGTAGGACCTGGCACTGATGCGCAAAGATACAAGTTTTTAAACTGTTTATCATGCAGAAAGCAAATCCAACATAACTAAAACTAAAGGATCTGAAAAATATTACTAAACAATTGTAAAAAATAATTATCAGAAAAATGTAGCCCAAAAGATAAATGAAATCGAAGAGCAAAAATTATGAAGTAATTCGTAAGAGCCTACACATTTCTACACCAATCACGTTTATGTACAGAATAACTTTCTTGATGCATAACAGTATGTGTCAATGTAGTAATACCATGTATTTTTAAAAACTTGTTGCTATTTCGGCTGACATTACATACATCAGAGTGGACGACTACTTGCCATAAATTAAGATACATGGACTGGTAATCTCAATTAGTTCACATTCACGATCTCTTTCAGATTAAACTTGACATTATTCTCTCGATGGGCAATTCCATTAACCGAACAAAATAGCTTGTTCCTTTTTTGAATACCTATAATCTTTAGATATTCTTCAATCTCAGCTGCCATGACTTACAAGGTGAATGCAGTAACCAAATGGTCTTCTGAGCAATATACTCGGCCTTCACACATACATCCATCATTGCATCGATGGATGGGCATAAGTTATCTCGTGACTAATATATAGATACTCGTACTAAAACTTTTTCTGTCAAATTATGAGGCTTTACTATTTTCTGTAAGCGAAAAACAACACAACCACTCTTAAATAAAACATATGTACGGAACTCCAACGTTAAAAAAAGAAATATCTTAGATCTTTCATATATTATTTACTAAGTGACTAATGACTAATTTTCTTGTAATAAAGTGAGACGTTTGATAATGATACCACTCCAACTTTTTTTATGAGAATTTCCATTCGGTAATTAATCATATATGTACTCGAATCCATCGTATACACTACAAACGTATTTTCCGTTGTTAATAAATACAATTTCAAATAACATGTGTACATATTGGAAGATCAGTGGGAATCACTCTAATCCATTAGTACACATAATAACAACAAATGAAATACTCACTTAAAAGCAATATGCGTATATTCATTCTTTAACTGAACAAGTGCACTATACTCTGAATTAAGTCCAGTCAAACCGACATTTTCAATGTGTTGTACTAGTTCATTTGGATTCATCCAATGTTCTTGCATAATAATTGTTTGAGTCACTTCCAAGTTATCGTCATCATCTTCATCCTCCTGCTCATCATCATCATTATCCTCTTCTATTTCCTCCTCGGGTTCGAAATCATCATCATTAACAACTACATCGATTACGCCTTCATCATTTCTAGCTGAAACATCATCACTGCTAGAAGTTGTACTATTAATTTCAATCATATTTGCATCAATTTCATCGTATATCTTTTGTCTTTCTATTGATGATGATAATAATGCATCTCGATGATTATCACTGCATGTATTATGATTATTATTGATTGCTGAATCAATAGACACTGTTGTATTATTAGTGGTACGATGAAGAGAAGAGGAAGAAGAAGAGGAATGAGTTTCTACGTCCCATTCATTGCATTTATCATAACCTGAAGTAACCAAATAACTTAATGATGAATTTAATGGAGTAATCTCCGTAGTTTGACTATTATTCATTGAAGATGATGATAATTCAACAGGATATATTAAATTATGATCTTGATGAATTGAATCACCTTGAGGGCGACCAACTGCCCAATTAGGGATAACATCTGATGACGGATGACTAGTGTTAATGAGTCTAGAGTCAAACGCTTTTTAGTTGATGAAATAGAAAAAGCAAGAAAAAAACAAATAGAATGAAACGGAAACAAAATAGTTGGTATCACATACTGATTGTAGTCAAACAACCAGTTAAAATCAGGATGAACAGGACAGCTATTCTACACTAATATATGGGACCGCTCCTCCTCAGTAGTGTGCGTCAACCACCCCACCAAAGATCGAACTCAGCACTTAACATTTAGATCGCTGAACCTAAGTAATATCAATCCGTAATATAAACCATAAAAATTTAATAACTTCCATAAACCCTCTCACTCAGTCAGTCAGCGACAACGTAGGACCAGGCACATATATGCATCGGTCCAAGTTGCCATACCTCGTTAGCACAACAAGATGAACACCGGATTCATAGAAGTAATTAGTTTAGTGGTGGTAGTATATAAAGAAAGGTTGTATATAAGGATATAGTATAGGTAGGAAAAAAGTTATGAAGCAATTTTAATCTCAAGGTTTAAGGGAAGATAAAGAGTGTATACACCTACGCCATTGTGATCGATTCTGAGCCATGTCACCCAGAGTCTCCAACCATTGGTTACGATAGTCACGCGGACCCCAACCAGGTAGTCTGCATCTGCCAACATGGCTCAGATTAGAAGTTAGTGACTTCAAGCACTGATGCCATGTTTTGGTTTGGCCGCCCCTAACTCTCTTCCAACCATCCCCTACACTAGTCAACATTGCGCGTCGTGGTAATCGGTGTTCAGGCATACGTAACACGTGGCCCAACCATCTCAGTCGATGAACATTCATGACCTCATCAACTGATTTACCATCATCACCTAATACCCTGTGTCTAACCTCACTATTACTTACCCGGTGATCCCAGCAGATGCGAGCAATATTTCTAAGGCATCTGTGGTCAAATACTAGTAACCTACGAGTATCTTCTACTCTCAATGGCCATGTTTCTCAGCCGTAAAGTAGAACAGAGCGAACTGCTGTGCAGTATACTCGTCCCTTAATTGATAGACGGATATCTCGTCTTCGCCATAGGTGACGTAAGTTGGCAAAAGCCAAACGAGCTTTTTGAATCCGTGCTGAGATTTCGTCAGACACCAACCCATTAGGGCTGATCAGACTTCCAAGATAAGTGAAGTTGTCAACGCGTTCGACTACTTCACTCTATACTAAAAAAAATAGAGTATGATAATATATGCTCTATATATGTTCATCATATACATGTTGACCAATGAACATCAGATAGACTATAACAGGGAAGCAGAGAAAATATTCCAACGTTAAATTATTCAGATGAAAAAGTTACTAATCTATATAGTATAACATAAAACTTATTCTATTAATTAAATCACTTGTGCAATGATTAAACTTTCGGATCAACTGTTTCCAAATACACAAATACTGAAATATATTTCCCTGTCTTACATCTATTTTAATAATGATACATAACGCATTTACGGGTTTCCATGAAACGTCTATGAACCATATCAGTGTGGCGAAGCGGTCGTATATTTTTATCCTTGTCTATCTCTTATAGATGTGAGAGATATCCGTTTATATAAATGTACATATTCTGGAGGTATTTTATTTTATGAGCTGGGCGGTTTATTTATGAAGCTTTGACTAACTTTATACATAACATTAGATAGTTCTTTTGACCTAAAACAAGTTGTTAGTCAATTGGGGAGAAATCCTGACAGCTCATAATTTTTACAAAAACAATGAAAACATCACGACTAAACTATTCAGTCGAAGGAATAAAACATACCAAATTGCTCAACCTGAGTAACAAATATTCTTCATCAGCTCAATTTTTAATACAATGTCACTCTTATAGAGAACCAAGGTTTGTTTATACACGTATATCTCTTCTGATACTCATAAAATTAACAATTGAAGCTTGATACCTATAGTCGTTGAACAATAATTATGCCTAAGTATGGGACATAAACTGGAAAATCGTCTAGTAGATTTTAAAACATGTGGTCTACTAACTTGAAGTTTACAATAAAAACGAAATCTTTTCTCATAGCTAATCCATGATGCGCTTCTCAGTTAAATGATTTGTATAATGAATCAAAAAGCTTTAGAGAAGGGAGATGAAACGAATTTAACCAAAAATAAAATATAAGCGATAAAAGGTACAATAAATGACAATACGAAATTGATTTACCTGAAATTCTTGGCAACATATGAATTGGATTTTTATTATTACAAATAGTTCTATCTTCTATTTCATCTTGAGCAAGAGGTGCAATTTTATTTTGGACGGGAGCTAAACAAATAGAATCTGAAATTTCAGCATCTGCAAGAGGTAAGTCATGATCATTAGAAGTTGTTAAACCTGAAACTTCATGGATAACTTTGGAAATTCCACGTCTCTCGAATTCAGTTGTTTTCGGTAAACTTGATGTTATTAACTGGTTTAAGAGTTTATCACTGAGTGGGTTGCACTTTGTAGAATGTACACCAGTAAAACCAGTCGACAAGAAAGATGTATTAGATGAACAAGATGAGTTAAGTTCATGAGAATTCGCAGAATTAAAGGCAGTTTGTTTGGTACCAAAGGCTTCGGATATTAAGGGTGATTTGATAGAATTGTCAGCAGTAGGAGTTACAGGGTCAATACGCATCAATGATACATCTTCATTAAAACCCATAACATGGTTCCCTGATGTGATTGCATTTGAAGAACGACTATTTGTATGATCTGATACGCCAGTGGAATAGTTCAAATCTGCAAGATTTGACAGTTGTGGGCGTTTAGCAACTGTCGGAGGAGTAGGTGTTCCACCATGTTCTGAATTTGATAATGTTTGACGTTTATGATCATATGAACATGCTTCTGAGTAATTCGAAACGGATTTTGGATTGTAATTCTGGAATAAAAATCGATTGAGAGAAAAAAAAATATCATTTTTCATTAAGGAATTTTACAAAATTTTCATTTTTTTAATTTCAACAAAAAGTGTGTAGATCGTGAAAGCATAAAGGTTAAAAATTATTTGATTGCTAATTATACGCATCGATTAAATTCCGTTTAAATTCGGTTCCTCTTTTTGAAAAAACTTCAAATAGAAAATCTTTTCAGTTTTATAATAACATCAACTTAAAACAAAAAATAATCGAATCAACAAGGAAACTAGTCAACAATTTTGAAATAAAAATTTAGAAATTTTGTGACAATGGATGAGAGCGAAAGAGTGTTTGATTGGTTATTGGTAACTTGATCATTTTTTCTTAGCTTTGATTAGCCGATAATTTAATTAAACAGATCTTGTGGAGATTAGTTCTATTCGTAAGTTGAATTCGTTATAATTATGACTGATTGAGTCCAGACATATTGGAGAATAAAACATTTATCAACAAGATTGGATAATTGCCAGGCTATATCGTAGATTGATTGAAGTCGAAATTATACTATTGCAGTTCTGACGGCTAAGTGTTATCATTGCGAGATACGAAGAAGTCCTAAGTTTGATCACCAGTGGGGTTGTGAATGTAGACTGTTGGAGAATCCAAAACTATGATGTAACAGTTACTCAGTACTCCATAGTTTTTAATTGGTAGTCCAACTAACATCAACCAGTAACGAATACGACTTACGCATCAAACTAAACTCAAAAAAACCTCTTCAACTAAGCACGTTCAAAGTATTCATTCTCAGAAAAGTTTCGAAAATTCTTTTGGCATCTGTACTGAAAGGCGATTTCAATAGTAATAACAATAATAATAATTTGCAAATTATCCTAATTGAACTTTAAGAAATACATCTCTTAGATAATTATATCTCTATTATCGCTTACTAGCAGTGAGCATAATATCATAATTTGTTTTGTGGAGACTATTTTTTCACAGGTTTTTTATTGCTAAAATCCAACCCATTGTATGAAAATCGAGTGCTCAAAATATATAAATAAATTTGTCAACTGTAAGTTGAACTACCTACATGAATAGTTGTTATCGGAAAAATAGTAAAACATGAGGAGAAACTACTTAAAATTCTGTGACGATCATATAGTTACACAATAGCGTAATAATGAACGCATACCATAATGAATTTCAAGTTAGTTTTGATAACAGGAAATTTAACGAGATGTTTAAATTTTGTGATTTAAATCACGGGCAGATCTTAATTAGGTAACTATTAAAAAACCAGTAAATATAGTTATTTAGCTAAGGTCAGTTTGTGATGTAAACTATGAAAAGTCAACAACCTTCAAAAACGCCTTTACATTCATAATAATCACATGTTCGCTAATAACTAATCTCGACAGGTGATTCACAGTTTTAGTGAGGACCCAACAATGTTGAGTGTAAGACAGTCTAGCAACCAATACCAATGGAAGATGGTTGAGCAATATTGTGGAATGAATGAAGTCAGAAATATAAACCTTTCGGTGCGAACTCAATGGTCTAAAAGTTAAAGGCTCGTCGAGAGATCTGAAGTGGTCCCGGGCTCCACCCCCCGTGAGGTTGTGGATGTGAACTGCTGAATCTCATGCTAGGATAAAACAGCTCTCCGGCGCTTAATTATTTCCAATCATTACCTGACCAAGGTTAGTCCGTAACTTGAACAGTATGACTAGATGACCGAAGTTAGAAAGTTAATCTCCCTATAACGTAGTTTTCTGAAATTATAGTGCTGGACTTGAGACATAAAGGTACTGGGTTTGATCTAGTGCGTGAGGTCGTATATTCACATTGCTGATGAGTTCTAAACTGTAACGTAGTGCCTGCTCTTTATACTGTATATAATCTAATGGCTCAACGGTTGATATCACAGTCCTCAGCAAACTTGAAATTCGGATTGAATTAGTGAAATGATTTAATAAACCGACTTTTTAAAGCTTTGTCCATAAAGAATATTGTCTAATCAATCAAACTCTTTTCCATGCACGCACATACAGACAGACAAACATATATTGATGCGTGAACACACAGCAGCGAGCAACTGTGTATAAACAAATATTTGCAGATAAGAGGAGTATGCAGTGGAAACTTGTTCTAAAACCAAATGGAACAGAATATATATATATATATATATATATACTACTGTTACATGCACAGTTTCACCTATCTTGCACGGGTGATTGATTGGTTGGTTGGATAAAATCGGTTATGGTTGTTTAAATTGCTTTAGTTATCAGACAGTTGCCAATACTATTATTATTATTGCTATTATTATCATTACTATTACTATTACAGTTATCAGTGCTGGTGTTATCGTGTTTACAGTAGACAAAATTCACTAGTACATTTACCTACTGTTCCTTATGTAACCACTTTTCTCTCTATGATGGAAACCATTTAAATTTAAAAAAGAATCATAAATATTCCGAAGTGAACAGCACAAAAAGCATATCAATGTACCACCCTCGTGCCGTCATATCGAGGGAGAGAGAAAAAGTGAGTGACCAAAGAAAATTTGTACTAATAATGATGATGGTAACAATGAACTTGATCAATAACCAGTACATGAATAGAATATAGCTTATCAAGTAGGAAGACAGTTAATAAATTTTAAATTGCTTGGTTCTACCGATTTACATGATTAAGTGACAGGTGTTTTGTTCTCGTTTTAATTTAATATAGTAGTAGCGCTAAGTAGGTGAAATATTTTACATCAACGGGTTAGCAACTTAGTGATTAGAGCATTCATGGACTATAATAATTGTCTCAGATTCGAAATCTGCTATACTCAATTCGATTTTAAGAACCAGTTATTAGTATCACCAGGCCTCAAAGCTGACTACATATTATGTAATACTGACTCATCATTGAATAGTGAATAAACTTGTCATTTTTGTCTAGTCTTTTATTTCTGGTCAAATTCTATCTCTCCCACGGGGATCAGCAGTTTCCTTAGGAGTCCAGGTACGCCTTACCGACAGGCGCCAATTAGTGTAAGACATAGGCCAAGCAGGATTAATATCCCATTACTTCCAACTACTTAACATCTCAACATATTGTACACAATGTCCAGTCAATTAACTAGTGTCGACATAGTAACTTGATTAATAGAATTTGGTCAGTACTAAATGATTAGACAAATATGACAGTGATCACTACTCAATTATCAATTAAATGTAAATATTGGAGTCCTACAGGAGATTATTTATCGTTTGAATGAGTCAACGTTAACATCTCGGACAATGAAGCTGGGAGATGAGGGTTTGAGTCCCATATCAAACATTGATTCCTACAATATTTCAGGTATCCTATGCTGATCAGCTGTTAACTACAACCACTTAGCACATAAACGTGTTTATACTAGGAAAATAAGTCGTACTAAGAAGAAGCCCCGTTTCACCTACTTCAGTCTGAACAACCGATGTGAATTAACCAGCCGTCATACCTACGTCTTGAAGCTAAATATAACATATACTTAAGGTAATATAGATATTTTTTATCAGGTCATATAACATGTTGTGTCATGATTGACTCATTGACAATGAGTTATAAATCAAATAAAATTATATAGTATGCATAAAAACTAACACTATCATTCATTTTTTCTAAGTTGGATGATGAGAATGTTTTCATTATCACATCCGATGTACATTCTTCTAAATCTGAACTTTCAGCTTCACCGGAATATGAACTAGTCAAAGAAAATGGATCTAAATCACCAACACTAATTAAATCATCATCGACAGTAACATCATCTAGTTGATTATTGGAGAAACAATCATCATCCTCACGAAATTCAGAATCACTAGAATCCGATAATGATCCGGTAGATTCTGAAGGTGGACCAAAAAATGCACCAACTGTTTGATTACGATGATCAATAGGAAGTGCTGCCTATAAAAAAAATTATAAAGAATATTAACTTAAAATTAAGTGAATTCATTTACTGAGTACTTGAGCATGAGCCATACACTAAATGTAAGGGTTAATGATACTGCTCAGTTGAACGAACCGAAGTAGGTGGGATGAGGCTCAAACCTGAGACTTGGTGGCCGAAAGCCGAACAATATAACCATTAAACTACCACTCCTTACATACTAACATGGAATAAAGATGTCAGTATATGTATTTCGCTTTGCAACCTCAGTAATAATATTACCAAGAATCAGGTGTAGCTAATAAGTTGTATCGATACCAAGCTTATTCATATTTTCATCTGATAGTAATAATGAGATTATGCACTTTTGTTAACTTCAAAAGTTTTGAGCATTTGGTATGATGACTCAGTAAATTCACAATGCTGAGATCAAGAAGACGAGAAAAGTGCTACAGATCGACAGCATCAAAGAATCGAGAGAAGTTTCAGAGACTGATTGCTGTTTGAATAGAAACCCATACATAAAAAATATTGGTGTTTAAAAATAAGAACTATATATCTATCTTAATTTAGTCTTCATTTATTTGGACAGATACTGAATGGTGTGTGGATGGGATACTTTCACAGATATTTTTGTATGCAGACTGATCAGTCAGTTAGGCTTTAGATGGCCACACAATATCGTGACTAGATCGAAGTTAGACATAAGCACCATCGGAAGCCAGCTCAGAGTTCGGGCACAAGACCGGAGATCCTGGGTTCCATTCCCAACTGCAGAGTTGTGGATGGCCACTTCTGAGTCCCATACTAGGATGAAATAGATTTCCAGTGCATCCTGGTTCTTACGGAAGTCTAAGTAAGATCACTTCGTGTTTTAAAAACCATCGAAATTCTGTAACTCCCACAAAACCCCATACTGATAATTAGACGCTACATAATTTACATGTATTCAGGAAAGGCAAGTTTTTCATGTATTAAAGGAAATAAAACTTGACTAGACAGATAACTGAAGTCTTTTCATTGATTATAATATTACTTACAATACATACTTTTACGTGTGAAAGTAAAAATTCAGCTTTTTATCGAATAGTTTTAAAAAGCAATATAAAATTCTGTTATATAATATACAGTGTTATGATAACGTAGATATAAGATACACAACACACCTGTTCTGCTTCAGTCAATAACCACCCAGTCCTTAATAGAGCAGTTTGAAGCCAAGCATAATGATCACGTTTTAAAATAACGGGATCAGGATGGCTAAGTGCTTCCAATTTGGTTCCCGGTGAAGGACGGAGTACATATACACAATCTTGAAATAATTCGCGAATAAACACTCGCATTAATAAGAAAGGAGCACGAAACCAGAGAGGAGCAGTTAAGATTAGAACACGCCGAAGACGTACAGGATAGGAGGACTTTATATAAAAAAACATGATAAAAACAAAGAGTAAACGTCTTCAACGTTAATAAAGTAGTGAATTTCAATTGGAAACGTCCAGTCTAAATAGATAAGACGTATCTTCAAGTCTACCTCCATTAAGTTACTCAGATTAAGGCTTCTAAAAACAAATAATTTGATTAAAAGATAAATATTACACTGAAATCATGGACTGATCTGAGTTATACCGTCATTTGGTAACCTGGGAGCCATGAACGGTCGTTCCAGTGAGAAGCCGTTACCAGTGAGATTAAACCGTGTTAGATGTAAAGTAGTTACCCACTGAAGAGAATGGAAGATGGTCGTGTAATGTCGTGGATTGATTAACTTTGTACAATAACACTGTTGGGTACAGGCTCAGTGGTCTAGAGGTTGGGCATTTGCACATGAGACTGAAGGTCCTGGCTTCGACTCCCAAGTGCAAGGCTGTGGATATGCAGTGTTAAGGAGTCCCACACTAGGACTAAACAGTCGTCTAATGCTTCCATTTTTCCAATGGTGGTCTAACTTAGATCGCTTCATGGTTTCAATGAGATTCAACAATCTCCAAAACCCCATATTGACGAAGATATATATTGAACGGATTTACGCAGTCATCCATTTGTAGTTCCAGAAAATTAATTTAAAAAATGATTCTGTAAACTAGTAGTCTTCAAGTGAAACAATCAAAGTGCCCGATTTCGACTTATGAGTTTAAAATCCATTGAAATTTACTGACCATCAATTGGTGACTATCCTAGTAATAGACGAATAAAGAGCAAAGTTGGCATTAATACGCTTTTAATCAAAATATTCTGTAAGTCGAACAATGCTTTGTAGGTTGCCTTATTTTTAAACTCGAAGATGACTGGAAATATGGCTTTATGGAGATAGACATATTAACAATGAAATGTAGTCTTAAAAAAGTATTCAAAGTTGTAACGCTTATCTACCGTACAGAAAAATGTGGTATAAGACGTTAAACAGTATGAGTGTAAGTATCATTAATTGTGGATTGCTATTAAGGTAAAGTCTGTAAATCTTAAAGATAATTTGAACGAACAATTAAACGCTTTACGATCAAAGCTAAAATAAACTATCTCTTAGCGTTCATCATCCAGTCCTCTATAAATTCAGCTTCTATATTTTTCTCATGAAATGAGAATACGACGAAGCCGTTCAACTCGAATCTACCACAAATTAAATAGATCAAATTCGATTTTTTGTCTCTTTACTTCTGAGTTAAACACTAATCATGCACACATTCCATTATATGCAATACTATGACCCGAATTTAACATCCGTTGTATAATTTTAGCATTACAGCCACGTGAATAGATAACTATGACTATCTGTCATAACTAAGCCCAGACAGCTGTTTATCCCTAACGAATACCAGATTTAGCCATAAAAGGGTAACTTTAGTCCAGCTAGTCCAAAAAACTAAATAATGGACACAAATACAATATATTGCCACCAGACATTGTTGGAGAGGCTAGATAGAAGTCTGGAGCTTCATCAGAATCATATCTACACCTTGATTAAATTATGGTGAGAGCACTTGTTTATCTTTATTTTGCTGAGTATAGAAAACAAAAACATGAAGATCACTTTAAGCTCATTTTTATTATGGAGAGTCCGTGATATATTTAAGGTCCGAGCCAAACATCTAGAGCAACATAGAAAGGATGTACATTTAGCTTGGTATAGTATACAAAAACTGTTAGCAACCTACGTCTAAAGATCAATGGTGATCAGTGCATGTTTGTAGTTAACTTAATTGATGGGCGCTCGGGAATCTAAATTACCTAAGAACATAATAAATAATGGATGGAGGAAACTTAAACCCAGTTTGACGAAAAATCCACACAATACGATTAAGTAGTAACCCGCAATGAAAGCAAGAGAGAGAAGGCAGTGATGATAAGCACTATTAAACAGTTGTTTAAACTCTTTTAAAAGACAGTTTGACGAGCAGTCGTTGGACAGAACAGAGATCCACTGTCGAAAAAGGCAACCAAAACGATGGGTGTAGAAACGACAACTGCCTCCAGCTATTCTACAGTTGTCTACCACCCTGTAACAGCGTAAGTGTTTGATTAAGAACTGTCCTCCAACTCTTACAGCAGTCGAGAACGTTACAACCCACTTTCATTAAGTAAAAGGACTAGGACGTCCGAGTTTATTTCAGAAACGTGACGATACTTTATTATCAGTAAGATTGACCGAGAAACTAGGGAAAGCCTGAGATGTGGAAATAATCCCATCAAACTAATCTCAATCGCAGGTCATAACAATTTGTGAAGTAACATAGGAATATTGTGATAACTACAGAGGAATTAGACTGATTGATACAGAGACCAAATATTAGTTTCCTTAATAGTCCAAAGCTAATGTAAAACCCAGAGGAGGCAAAGTACATCAAACTATGTACGGTTCTTCATTAGACTACGGTTTCGGAAGCCGTTTGGTATTACAAACGCCTACACAAGAGAAGAGCTATCTTAGAATCAAGCACAATAGTTTGTACTTGGAAAATAATCTATATTACATGTTTTGTGTGAAAATGTTGGGAAAAAGAACATAATAAGTAATGGGGATAGGAAAATCCAGAAAAACATAAAAGGATGAGTAATTTCGGGTAATATGAAACACATCCAAAATGTCTTTAGTGTTAGCTTCAACTCACATGTATACAAAGGTAATTTAATAGATTCATAAATAAGTCTTCGAAGGCGCTAAATGTCTTTTGCTTATCAGTTTGTCACTAATTACAGACATTTTAACAGCATATAATCTCAAGACTAACATATACAATGCTTTATATTAAACATAAGCTGGAATCATTTAGCATACAAAAAGAAGAACAAGTATGATGAAAACACGATACGTGTACATACATATGACGCAATAAAAAAGACACACTAATTAACTAATGAAATTATTCCTAACAAACAAAAGAAAACTCACTCGTAACATCTTGAATAACTTGCATGAAAATGTATAATCGAAATTGGAATATTTTGAATCGGTCATATCAAAAATGAATACTAGACCATTTCTAGCAGCTGTTTCTCTATACATACCAAAGACAAAAAAAATGTTGTTTAGTGACAATGAAATTCTTGTACATAAAACTTTCAAAAAACTAAAATCGAAGGTTAGTTAATCAGTTATAAACAACGTAGAGCATAATAAAAATATGCATAGGATCAAGTTACCATACTACATTAGCACGACGAGATGGAATTGACAAGATTGATAGAATAATTGTTGTGTCAATGATAACAAGAAAGACTAAACGTTAAGAACATGATCTCTTCAAAAGAAAAGAATGGAAAAGTACGTATGAAGGGATACTCAGATTATAAATAGAGAATAGGGTAAGGAGTTAATGCCTATGCACTAATGTGAACGATTCTGAGCCATGTCACTTACTGTTTCCAACCAATGATTGAGGTTATTATTCGAATACTAACCGAGTAGTTGGGAATGAAAATATTTACAAATTAAATGTACTGTAACTAAAAATCATATGTGGAACTTAGAACTGCAACTAATGAAACCATTACAATAACAAATGATCAATTAGATCGCTTTGCACTTTTTGACTGCTAGTATAATAAAAGCAGCACTACAGTAAACATAAAATATTTAATTTATTTTGAAATTTGTTTGTTAAACATAATAACGAAAATACTTATCACAATTTCGAAATGTACACCCATATAACTTTGTTTACAAATACAGCATATCCAAATCTTTACACGAGGAAAATCAACTGTATCATATTTCTTTTTGCTTAATGTAGACTTAGCAATAGTTTAGTTAGTAGACGGCAATTATCTTCATTGTCTTGACTTCCTTTCATATTCCCCTCATGACCAGGTTTGATAATCTCAATGTGCTAAGTGTCTGGATTTCCGATAAAGTTATAAAACAGATGTAGTAAGACATCAACTGCATATTTACGGATGAAACAGATTATACTTTACACCAATACTTTAGAAAAAAAACGAGTTTCCATATCCATGTGATCTTTATACATAAAATGTATACTTGAGGAAAACTAACCTTTACTGTATGAGCCACAAGGAAGCATTGATCATTTACATATTCCTGACATTACGATGACCAATAACGCTTATTATTCACGCTACTCCACTTAATAAATTAATAATTTTATACATAAAGAAATACACCGTCTACGCCAAAAAAACGTTACTTTCACTGTGGTGAAACACTAACAATTATATGATCACTTCCCAAAATCGATTATTTTGGGATTCTTACGTTATCATGATGTGTCACTAGCCATTATAGAAATTCTTAAAATGGCAAAATTCAAATAGGACATTTTCAAACCAGTAAGATATACCGTTTAAATTAACAAGCTGATAAACCGACAATCTTAAATTAAGAAGTTAGTACTATTCTCAGAAGTGGATACTCAATAAACCTATGGATGTTAAAAATGGTCAACATATGTGTGCATTTAACTCGTATGTTGTAAAAATTAGGTTAGTTCACCTCCTCAATGCAGCATCCAGCTGAAAGATGATACTGTGCAACAAAGCCCGATGATTTCCTGATTTTCGATGTAATCTGACAAAAAACTGAGCCACACGAACACCAGGTATGTCATTGTCATTCTGTTTAGGAAAAAATTAGCAAATTTAAATTGTGATTACGAGAATAACAAATTTCCCTGACAATAGTTCACGTCTGACATCCTCTTCGAAGGGATCAACACGAGTGATCTGTTCACTGGCCAAAAATGTCTACATCAACTAGATGAGTACTAAAAGAATACAAAACATACTTGATAATTATGATACAATTCCATAGCCTGTGGGACAGAAAACTTGCGTGCAGCTAAAATATTAAAGGCTAGCTGATGATATTCAGGAGAATTTTGAGAGTTTTGAATAAGTGAAAGAAATTCTTCAATTTTCTAAAAGAGAAAAGGAAAAATACCTTTAATACCAAAGTTTTGGAGGAAAAACTAAGCATAAATTTAAAGTTCAGAAAGAAAAATAATCATAACGTAGAAATAATATTGGTATAGGTATGAAAAAAAGTAAGCGTTTATACTGATTTATTTACCACTCTGAAGTTCCGTACGATAACCAACTGACAGTTACACATATATCTGAAACGATCACAAGTGATAGTAGATCCTACAGACGGAATATTTAAAACACCATAATATGGATATCACCCCGTTGCTACATGACCTGGGACAGTGTTTTGCTCACTAGAATCGTTGGCCATGGTGACACTTAAGGAGAAAACCAAAAAAAGAAGTTTGGAGTTGAAAGTCCGTGCAGGAGGAATATTAGAAATTGAAGAGGAAGATTGATTATAAATTCAGTAATCTTGAGTGCTGTTATAGGTACAAGGGCGGTTAACTCGTCCCGGTTGCCCACACCGTGGAAGGGTTCTTTTAGAGGTACCTGAAAACGGGATTGGGTTAGGGCTGGTCTTAATGACTTGAGAGCATGGCCGCAGTGCCCGAGGGACAACTGCTTGCGGCCGGTCACACACGACCATTTTGTGAGTAGCTTTAGTGCTAGCTCCTTACTTATTGAGACCTTACTGCCAGAAACGGATATCTGTGGAATAAGGTGAGGTGTGCATTTTTAGGGTCAACCTTTTCTAACCCCACCCCTCCTTGTGGGAAGGCAACATCGCTGTTATGCTTGTCTGAAGAAAACACTTTACTGCCATCACAACTCTGTGCAGTGAGCATTACGACTTCGTCTTGGGACCTTGGGTTTGCTGCTTTTAATCTTACCGCTCTTCAACTGACCTGTCTGGCATGGTAGGACCTTGGGGAACGATTGTTCCAGTCAGTATAATTCGGTTGGTTCATTACGATAGGTAATCCCAACCACCACATCAAGGTAGCAGTGACGGTCACAATGGTATAGGTGTATACACTCTTTGTCTTCCCTTAAACTGAGATTAAAATTGCTTTATATCTTTCTTTCTACAAAAAAAAATTCTTACTGTACTATATCCTTATACACAATCTTTATTTTATATATTAATACCACTGAAGTAACTACTATGGATTCGGTGTTCATTTTGCTGTACTAATGAGGTGTGGCAACTTGGGCCGATGCATATACGTGCCTGGTCCTACGTTGTAGCTCACTGACTGACGGTGCTACATACAGGGCATAACATGAAATATAACTAACTGATCTGAAGCTTAAGTTTTAGCCGACAGACCTGAAGGTGAGGTTGAGGATCCCAATTTTAAGGAGACCCATGCTAGAACAAAACAGGTTTTGTGGAGAGGTGGTCCAGTGGTAGGAACGGTCCATTTTTGGCAAACATGCAGGTTCGAACCCCGTCTTACCTACTTTGGTGTAGACAACCAGCTTCCATAGCCTAGGTAGGTGGAGCAAGGTTCGAACTTGTGGTATGGTGTTTGGAAATCAACCACCCTAATTACTGAGTCGCTGATCCACATGATAAGACTGCCACTGGGTACTATTCTGAGTCGTATCTAATGTGACATTCGTTAAGCAAGATGTAAACAAACTTCGCAGGTACACCGTTCTTTAGGAGAAAATTCCGGAGGACAGTTCTTAGCCCACCGGATCGAAGACATGACTAGTATCAAGAACACACGATTGTTAGGCTGAAATAAGTGTAATGGTGTTACTGTATTTGAAGGAGCGAAATGTGATCAATACACATATGGTCTGAAAGTAAGTTTGCTCCCTGAGGGTCATTTCGCGAGTTTTTGTACGATCTGCAAAGTACTTTGGAAGACAATAGTTTGGAAGCAATCGAAAGTAAAATTCCACCCCGAAAATTGTTGCGTGAATTACGTAAACCCTTTTGAAAGAACGAGATGATGATCACTTAATTTCAAGATAATGAAACACTTCCTGTTTTTCAATGTTGTTAAACAGGCAGATAGAAAACCGATTAGTAGCACTTCATTAAATTTTTGAACACAAGTCTCAAGTATAGATCACATACCGATGTTAAGACTTTCTGAAGATATTCAAAACTACATGTTTTTTTCATTTGAATTAGAGTGTGGAGATTGAAGAAAAGTGCAAATACTGCACATGGATTTCGAAAAAATATATTTGATTTGGCAATGGTATTCATAAAACTAACCATTCATCAGCTTGAGACCGTTTAGACAAGACAGAACATTTAACAGAAGAGAGACACACGTGGAAAAATAAAAGCATACAGAGGATGGAGATAAAATAGTGCAAAGAATTGAACCGATGTAGATGTAAAGATAGTACAGTCAAAAGCTTTGTCTGAGATTCACGACAATTCAGTGAACCGCTAGTACGGTGGTACATAAAACGCAAAGAAATTCAAAATATAAGATATAGTAAAATGTACGAAACTTATCAGAAATGGGATATCAAAATGCCGGCAGTTCATGCAACTACTTAAACATCCTAAATACGATGGAAACAATAGATGGGCTACTAAATAAAAATGGATAAGTGCACAGATCCCAACGTAGAAGACATACAGCTAAATGACAGGAAATGAACTAACTTGCTACACCTTAAGAAGAGCGAACTACGGTAATCTCAGCACAATAAGGCGATGCTAAGGATGTCTTCAATTGACACCAAAACGATGGTCGGTTGATAGCTCATCTAAACCATTACATTAGTCCCTATGACCCAGTTTCTGGCAGAATCCCAACACAGACAGTGCATGATAAGTATCTATATATCCAAGTACTAAACCTAAGCAGTGGTGTTTGATGTTTATGTAACCCACTCACCAAGTATATATTTATGCATTCGACTTCGAACCATGTTGTTTGTGCGGACTCGTGAGTGACCGGTTTTCGAAGCTGCAAGTAAATTATGACCCGGGCCTGCGAACTATTGGATCAAATCCTTTGAGTATTAAGACAATGCAACAAGTCGCCCACTGACGGTAGTTCTACTTGCCTTAATCACCTGCGAATCTTGGCCTGACAATAAAACTTACTGTCTAGTAATCTAAAAACACGGGAGTGATGTTTAGAAGAATAAAAACATCCGAAATATGTAAACTAACAGGTAATAGAAATCTAGAAAAAACATTCAAAAGCCTACGCACTAGAAACAACGCGACGAAATACGTTGATAGGCGGAAAAACTGACGAGAAAAAGTAAAGAAAGGGTTTTTTTACCTTCTTCTCATCCTCCGTTAGCTTATAAGAGTCCAAGTGATGTTTCATACTAAATCTACCATTAGAACTTGAGGGCTCAAACTAGGCGCCTCTGTAAAGACGGTATCCAAACAAGCGTCGTGAATCTAACATAAAAAACGTAGAAGAATCATTTTACTCGTAATTTTCACTTTAAAATCCTGATAAGCATCATATTATACGTACTTCTTGAAGTACAAGAAGTAGCCCATCTAAGATTTCCAAGATATTCGGGGCTATACATAAACGACCATCTGAACCCCTCATGTGTAAAATCGGTTTTGTAAAAATGAGAAATAATAAGGATATTAGCTTTGCTCTCTCTGCACTTAGCATCCAATGCTCGGAAGGGGGTCACTATGGTAAATAAGTTTTGATTGATGATAACCACAAATGTTCAGGATTTGACAAGGCATTTACACGTATCGTATCTATAATCAATGTACGCCAACTCAGTCAAACCAGGAGTCAGGAATGAAGGGGTTCAAAGATATGTTTGTGAAGCTATCGATATGTCGAGAAGCGTTTAATCTAAGCTGGCCATTAGTTGCAAGGGATGTGTAACGCGGTGTACACACTCGTGATCTGGTGCATATATGTGACCAGGCAGCTTCGGCTAGGTTCTGTCCAGTAGATGAACGAGATCAATGACAATGTCGAAGTTGTACAGAACCATTTATCTGAGGGATTTATTTATTTACCACCAAAACTACTGCTGAGCTACAAATATTACCTTCCCAGATTCGATATATGGGTAACTAAATCATTACATTCCAGAAAATAAACCAGAATCATATCCGAAAGGCACAGATATGTGTGTTGTAGTTTTTGTGGTCATGTGTGACCTGCGTGCAATCACGGTAGATGGTTTCTGGTCAATACTCATGCCAAGTAATCATTACATATACGACTTTAAAGATTTACATTTTCGCCTCACTAATACGAAGAGGTTAATCAGATTTTACAACTGTTTTTGATGCGTGGGCGAAAATGATAATGATTGATTGTTTGCTTAGTCAGACTAGTAGATAGTCTGGCACGTGTTAGATGAGTTATATATTCTCCTGTCCTTATTATTATTATTAATTGTTGATTGTTCTTGAATTGTGTCGATTTTCGCTGTGAAAAATGATTCAACACAGAACTGCATAGAAGGTTACATAGGTGAGCGCTAAACTTTTTATAAGGATCTTAATAATTTGAGTGATTCTAGTAATTATACATTATCCTTCTTTGCAACTTCCAGTGGTTCGTTCAATATTCAAAAATGACTATATTTGTACAATGGTGCTTTTCACGATTCCGTTGTTGAAGCTGACAACATCAAGTCCATCATTTGAGTTGTAAAATTTAAGCCACCAAATCCCAATGCCGTAAATAAACCTATCAAAGTTACAGATCATGAAATTTTTGTTCCTGGGTTTTGTTATTTGCTCGCTGTAGAAAGTAAATATTCAAGCTTTAATTGTGAGTACCTCATCACCGAATGTGGAACATCTATCCTTGGCCCAGAAAATTTAAGAATGCTTCAGGGACAGCTTAACTTACCGGCCACTGAAAGCGGTTCTTTTGGAGTGCTTGATATCTTCCTAACTACGTAATCGAAGTGAGAATTACGCACTACTTCGGGACCCTCTCATTAGGATGCGCATGCTCGTTAGAATTTGCCAAAAAAACGCTAAGTTCTACGTCAGTGTTGATGAGGTAGAGAACTTTCGTAATCGCACCAGAGATGTATAACAAAGAGATATGTTCGCTGGCTACGGTTGCCGTTAACTCGTGTCAGCTGGGAAATTTCTCGAAACTTTTTTGACGTCGCTTGGTTCGGAGACAGGAAAATTGTAGGGTTTCCTGTAGTTCAGAGAGGACACTAGCAACATTCAGAGTTATCTGTCTCTCGTGATCTTGAGACAGATCTTTTTTGTGAAGTATTCCTTCTAGGATTTTGGGATAGTCTACGGCCATGACGAATACAAAGGTGGCGTGTCAGATTATGACACAGTTTTGTGACGTCAAGTGGTGTCGTTTGAGGTTTTTCTTTGGCCGAATAGACATCAGCGTCAGAAGTTCTGGGATTCGGCGGTAGAGACAGCTAGCTCATCCGTAGAGTTGTTCTGAAAGGAGACAAGCATTGCGTGCATCGGGTTGGCGAAGCTTAGATTACAAAAGTTGTCTAAACGGGCCCTTGTCAAAGGCCCGATGGAGAATGACCTCTCGCGCTCGTAGCAAGATGTCTGTTGCTGAGACATGTTGTAGAACGATATTGTTGAAGATTTGATCTAACTTTTGCCCATAGACTAGATATCCACGCTTAAGAATAGCCATTTTTAGTTTCATAAGGTTCCGAAACATCACTAGTAAACATACTAGGTGTGACGTGCTCTTTGAAATCACGTGGTAGTGCCCTCACTACTGCCAGGAATTGTGCACGTGCATCCGACACGTCGTGCTTATGGAATTTAGATTCTGCGCAGCAGAACCAGGCTTCAGTGTTGTCAGGCCAGAATGGCATTAACTGGGATGAGAGTGGTAGAAGAGTATAGTCTTAAATAATTTAGGAAACTGTTCGTCCATGGTGAAAGTAAAGTATAGCAATGAACGAGAAAAAATGAATCCAAAGTACTAGAAATATATCACAATATGTAAAAAGTAAATTTAAAAAGTGATATATAGAGTTCCAAAAAGTAACAGACTCATAGTTTACAAATTGGTTTACCGCATCACATCAGCCTCACCACTAAAGATTCCGCAAGTGTTCGGAACTTGACATTGCATTAACCAGTAACACCTTTTATTATTCAAACGTGTCAACCCAGTCAAATCAGAGGTTAGAAGCTAAGAGGTTTGAAGATATATTTCGAGATATATATCGAGTAGTGATAAACCGAAGCTGTCTAGCAGTTGTTGGGGATGTGAAGCACGGTGTACATGCTCGTAATCTGATGAAGATGTTTGACCAAGAGCCTTCAGTTAAGTGAGCTCGTTGAAAGTAATGCCGTCAGTATCAAGTGTCAAAGACTTACAGAACTATTGATTTTGTGGATTTATTTATCGCCACATGACTTTACATAACCAATTAAACGAAATAGCTATTGTGACGATTACATGTACATTAGTCAACAGATCAAACCATTAGCGAAAAAGGTATAGTGTTGCATCGTGTGGCGATTTATTTTGTTTGGATTGTGGAGTAATTAGGACAGTCAATTATTATTATTATTATTGTCTGAAGCTATGTTAGCTCCCCTTCTGGTTCTTACGTCTTTCACTGACTTTTTGTGAATTTTTACTGATGCATGCGTAATCTTTCAGGTTCTCCGTGGTGTGGTCCAGCGAGATCCATGTAGCTTATGGTATTAATTTGTGTGGAAATATTGTGCCGCCTGTAACCATTTTGTTGAATGCACATGGATTTGCAAATCTCTCACCATTCTCTTTCCTTTCTCCCGGTCATTTCGTGTTGTCCCGTGATTTCTTCATACCCGTCGTTGTCCATTCAGACTTTGGCGTTTAGGTCTCCCATCAGCATTGTTAGATCTCTTCCTGAACACTTCACCATGATCGATTGCAGCCTCTCGTAATACTGATCTTCATCGTCGTCGTTGCTATGATTGCTGAGTGCATAACATTGGATGACATTTATTGTGGTCCCCTTCTTTGTTTCGAAGGGGACTTTGATGACCCTGGATCAACGAGATTCCCATCCTATAAGCGCATTTCGTGCTTCTTCGGACACCATCAGAGCAACTGCCTGTGTGTGAGGAGCATTTTCTTGTTCATGACCACTGTATAATAGCATCTCTTCCGAATCTATCCTTTTCTATCCAACTTAGGTACAATGGGTTTCACTTATTCCGAACACCGTTAAGTTGTATCTCCTCATTTCTGTAATCATTTGACTGGTCCTCTCTGTCTCTCTCATTGTCCGGACATGCCATGTACTTATATTAATTGTTGCTCTAGTTGTTGGAAAAGGCAGCAGCCTCGTGACGTTTGAAGAATCTCGGCTTTCACCATGATGCGTCATAATTCTTTCTTCAACTCAGAGGACAGAGTTTAAATGGTTTAATCTGTCCATTCTGACTAGTTTTTTCCCGAAAGGTTTTCTATAAGATGGGGTTGCTGATCCCATGCCCAACCATTCTACTTTATCCGGGTTCGAAACCGGCAACAGCCCTGGAACAGCTACAGACGGATTTAGTCTTTACATTTGAGTATATATCGTTCAGATAGACGGTCAACAAGGTAGGTAATAAGCAGCAGTACCTAAAGTCAGAGAACGAATAGAGACGTATATGTATTGATCACGACTAATTACTAGATGTATAGAACAGTTAGAAGGATAAAAATAACTTATCAGCTACGTGCAGTCTGATTTTATTGCTCATCGAATGTCCTATCATGTGTGTTCATTTATAACAAATCTGTTCCATAACTTCATATTCAACTGAATTGACCAGGTCTACTGCTACATACCGATTTGTTGAAGCCACTAAAATGGATGCATAATGACCTTTGAATCTGTCAAAGCTTAGGTTATGATTACTACCCATACTATGTGGAAAAAAATTACCAACTGATATTCCATGGAGTTGATGAAAACTCACAACTCTTTCATTTGATAGCTGCTAGTGTAATAAAAATAATTTCTCTACTCCCTCCATCATATTTTATCTGCTCCTTATATAGACTTTGATCCTCAAGCTACGTTGCTGGGTTTGTAAAGTTTTATAACCCTTTCTCATCAAGACAATAATAAGAACCAAAAAAATCTGAACATTAAATTATTTGGATGGTTTTTCCTCAGAGTGTATTGACAGTTAAAACAAAAAGCAATGATCGTTTGAAATGTACAATAATTGAAATAATACTCGGACATCTCGGACATCATAGCGTACATTTTTTGACCAAAATTCTACTCATTGACTTTTACAGTCGGAAAATTTTGTTTCATCAAACCATCAAAAGGTTCCTGAATTTCATTTGTAAGAGTCAAAATAACAGTATGGATGATATAGTCAGAACTAAAAAAAGGCGAATATGATCCAAAAAGAACAAATGAAGTGGACAAATTAGAAGTATCAAACCATGTTGAAACCCAAAAATTCAGCTAAGAATAAGTAAACTAATGAGTCTGTGATTCTAAGTTTAAACAAAAGCAAATATAAAAATTTCACTAATAAACAATCATTATTGACTGGAATTGAAGCATTAAAACTCCGTATTTTGTGACGGTTAATTTTAAAAATCAGTGATTTCATAATTTTATGTTATGTCATGGCTTCTCGGTCTTGAACTTACATGTTAATCTTGAGATTTTTATTAGTAACAATATCTGAACTATAATATAATTCATAACCGAATGAATAGTGACCACCAGACAAAGAGCTGAAACTGCGCCCATGAGAAGGATGGTAATATATATTTTAGGTGACTCAGGAACTCTACAGGGACTTAGTAGGTTTGTACTGAAAAGAAGTAAAGCTTTTAAATATTTCGGTTACTTTGAAATAATGAGTTTGGTTTCCTCACAGTTTTCTAACATTTATGTTGTTTGTGGGAATATATTTCACTTACATTGTATCAAGAATATCATCTGATAGAAAGATTTATAGAATCAACAGACAAACGAAAGATTTACATCTTATCATAAATACGATATCTTGCTGATAATCAATCTTTCATTTTCATAATATCAGTTGGAGTTTTCAACTACTCACTAATTTGAAAGCTAATCTAAATAAATATTTTAACTATTATTTAGTTTATTGATCAAATCATTGAACTTACTCAAGGTTAACTGAGGACAGCTTAACCGATCAAGCATTTAATCGTCCTAAATCCCTTCGAGAAGTTACTGTTTTGTTATAATAGATCAGATGTGTTAAAAAGTTATTTTACTAACATGATGTAAATATGTCAGAAACTATTGTAACCGATTTCCCTTGTTTCACATTTCCACTACGATCATTTATTGAAGCAAAAGTTTCATTTAATAGACGAAGTGGCACTCATAAACTACATTTCCCAGATCCTTCTCCAAAGTGTTCATGGAATATACCAGCACAAGATTTCAGTTTATACAAGTGGGAACCGAATCCCCCTGAAAGAAACAGTCGTAAATCGATAAAACCTGAAAGAATTAAAACTGTGAAACAGGATAACGACAATGATGATAATAAGATTACAGAATCAACTGGGGAACATGATAGAGAGACAATTCCTAGATTAAAATTTGTCAGATCTATGAGACCTCACACAGCCAAGATTTTATTTGTCAAATGTGGGTCGTTTAAACCAGGTCCATATATAATGCCCAAACCACATGATCATCGGGGAGTAAGTTTTTTTTCGAACTATGTTTTGGGAAGTGAATATTAGATTTTAATTAAATCATTATATTGTGCTGTTATGGTGATATTTGCTCCTGGCGGAGTTAATCAACAATGCAGTTCATATAATTTATATCTTTCTCGTTTTACAAAGTAGACTGGTCACTATTGATGCAAAATTCTCAATAACTAGAAGTAAAATGTATTTCGTGCTGATCTATTGAAAAAAGCTTCTTCCTAATTAGTTTATTTTTACCGTGATAAATAATTCCCAAATCTACCCAACAAGGTTGACCATTAATAAAAATATATAATAAATTCATAGACTTCGTCAACTTATCAAAAATCTTTTAAGTTTGTCACGAAGGTCATTTAGTTGCATAAAATACAGTAATTATAAACTTTCATCGAAGTACCTAGTCTCAGATTCCTCTAAATATTAAAGAGCTATATTTTGGAGTATGATGATTTTTGTTTTTAGATCAGAAGGAGTTTTATGGAGAATTCAGTATTTTCATAGTTGAAATCATGAGTCGATTGAAACTATACCACCATAGAAAACCCGGAAGCACCGTTTCGTCCTACCATGGGACTCCTCAGCAGTGCTCATCCACGATCCCGTACTCGCGAGATTCGAACCCAGGACCTACAAGTCTCGCGCAAGAGCACTTAACCGATAGACCACTGAGCCGGTATCCAACGGTGTTAATGTCTAGCTTCAACTGATCCACGAAGTTGAGCAACCGTTCACCAAATGTCTTCAGTGAGTTGATATCTCTATAACAGACTCGGTTGAACTCCACTGGTCACTGCTTCCCACTAGGTTTTCCATAGTGGTCTAGCTTCAATTGACTCATGATTTCAACTATGATTTTTGTTTTGTCCAAAATGGAGATCTAGTAAGCTAGGTGTTATTTTGAAATCTGTTTCAAAATCTTCCTGTCTTCTAAATATTTATGTCTTAACTGTCAAAAGCTATGGTATTTGTTATTATGTTTAATATATTATTAAACAAAATCAGAGAGAAAGAATGAGTTATGTTCGATGAAATTAAAGTAAGCTGTGAACTAAGCTTTTTACTCGGTTGTGTTGATTAACAAAATACTTTTGAAATACTGAGAAACCGTTTGTTTCCCCAGAAACATGTACTGCAAATTGAGACATTATCATGTAGCTAGTAAACTCAACATCTGCATAACTATATCAAGATAAAATGATTCCCTGATATCAGTTGATATTTATCTAGTTTTAAATGATGACTGGATTGTTTCATCAAGTTGATTTAATGAATTGATTGAGTCAAATATGTTTCAAAGAGTTCTTCGTAATGGTTAATCAGTGATGGACCTATAGAAACACTGTATTGTGTCATAATTTTACTTATAAATGGCTTAGAATTGTCATTAACGTACTAATTACAACAAAAACTTTTTTTATCACATATATTCTTTTTCGAATGGTTACCTCTGGGTTGTTAGTGACAGGGATTAGTCAATCGAATAATTTGATTTTCATTTAGCACCTAGGTTTAGAATAAACGAACATAATTGAGACTATCAGTTACTGCCTGGACAGCCTAATGGTAACATTGTTAGATAAAAAAAATACCAAGCCGTCTAGGTTGATAAAGATGATAAGAATCTTCAAGGACACGGACTAGCGGATGGGTAGAGAGAGATTTCATTCTATTAACAAGTGCCAACAACTACGAAACTCAAGTCAAGTATTCTTGAGCTAGCCTAAAACACCAAGTAATGTTAAGAACTACAGATAGAGAACAAAGTTCTTTTGATTACTTTTGCTTTAAATCCTTTGTTACAGAAAATGTATTTTAACATTTAGACGATGGAAAGTTTTAAGAGGTAATTTGTTGGCCCAAGTATTATCATTACTCTAATTTCTCATCAAGATTTAGTAAATCGTGAGGAATTCCATGAACCCATTGAAATTTACACCTATTTCTCGCATAACCTTAAACGGAAACAGTTTGAAATCAACCATTCAGTGAGTATTTCTTACATAAAATTAATATAACGGAGAGAATAAAGATTTGTACTTGCATCCGGATACTAGATATAACGATAAAATATAATACAATCAGTGAGTCCAACATAGAAAACACAAAATTCATACCTTCGTGCTTCGGATAAAGTTGCAGCAAACAGTAGATTGTGAAAAATCAGATCATTAAATAGATCACATTAATTTAGATACTCAATGTTCCATCAATATTAGCTGGGAACGAAATTCGACCAGACTGCAGCTTAATTAGCACAAAATAAGTGCAGTTAACATCGAGTGATATTAGAACTGAGAGTGAAATTGGAACTGATGTTCTGAATAATTTATTTTAAAGTTAGAAAGGTACTATAAAATTGTTTATAGTACTGTCTGTCTCCAAATTTACTGACGAATGTCAGGTGATTTCAGATACATGTGTGATATTATTGTATTCGTGCAAATTATGTACAACTGACATCAAATATCAAGGTTTATTTTGCCCCCTATGACATAACTATTGTCGGTGCCAAAATGTGGAAATTGTTCGATTAATATTTATTTATTTATTTTCAGTTGACTCCTACAAATGAAAGTAAATATCCAAAGTTTATTACAACATATGAAAGAGATCCGATGAAATTGAATCTCCTAAAGAAGACAAGACAACAAAGTAAGTATGCATAACAAATCAATTTAACTGTGCTCTCTAGTATGGGGAACAAACTGTGAAAACACAGTTCTACGAAAACTTCCGAATTTTTTCCTGAAACCATTAAAACAAGACAAAAAATGGGATAAAGAACTGTACCTACCAAAAGATCCATACCCAAACAGAGAGAAATGTTTTACAGTAAACTATTTTATTTTGAATATATTAATGTTGACTTTTTCTACAACAGAGACATCGACTTCAATTTCGTGATCCACATGAAGTTTTCTTAGATAAAGTTGCTAATAAGTTGGAAGTATTATGGAGGAATCGAGACCATAGAATCTATCTCTCTAGAAGAAATACGTTTGGATAACTAATAACAGAGCCGAGAAATGAGATTAGTTATCTTTACCTCAATTTTCTTCTGAATGAAATCAGTATCAAACTGTCACTAAAATGAGGCTTTTCACAACTTAAATTTCTAAATAGGTTTCTTTTCAAAACAACTGATCACAAACTGATAACATACACCTTGATATTTAAATATTAAGTATTGTAAATGAATATAATGACTTTCTTCCATACTTAAAATTTTCTGTTTAGTACGAAAAAATTTTACTTCAAATTTATGCCTATAATATAATCTAAATTTATTTGCCTTGCGAGATTCGATAGGCGGGATCGTGGATGTGGACTGCTGAGGAGTCCCACAATAGGATGAAACGGCCGTCCAGTGCTTCCAGGTTTTCCATGGTGGTCTAGCTTCAATTGATTCATGATCTCAACTGTTAAAATTTATTTTAATTTAAACTATTATATTCGGTAAGGCTATTGTTTGTACAAATCGGTAAATAATTTTGAAATTATGTATGAAATCATCACTTATTTAAAGAAAAAAGTAATTTCGAACCAATTTTCTTCAATAAGGAATCTCTTAACTCTGTAGTTTGTAGAGGATTAATTCTTCTACATTTAACTCCAATAAATAAATAGTATCCCGTTAATTGAATATTTAACGTAGGCTAAGTCTCCTAGTAGAGTTATGGGTTTACTCAAGATTAACCGACTTCACTCAACACACTATATTCCTCGACAATCAACCAGTAGAACGGTAACATTTGTTATGTCACTAATGCAAATGAGTTTCATCAGTCACTGATGCTTATCAGAATTTAGTGAATCCACCTTGAAAAAATTTCGTATCATGTGTTTTATGTACAGTTGATTACATTTATCACATGGAATTTACTATCTCCTACTTCTGACAGTAGTAGTTTCATTGAATTTCTGACTATATTTATTAAACGAAAAATTCAAAGGAGATAGAAATCAAACTGCTGTTACTTAAAAATATGATAATTTCGATTTATTTGGATGTAATATGATAATAGAATATTATTACGAATCGATAGACAAGTTAAATATTGAATCACATCATATCCAGATTCACAAATCATGACCACTAATTAAGAACCAAATAACAGAATAGACAATAATATATTCAACACAAATACTGGCAGTTCAAACAGAGAGTAGAGACCAAAGTGAAATCAGTGTTTAAATCAATAACCTCAAAGCATTCATGATATTAGTGGTCTCACAACATGTAACAAGCTTAATAGCTGTTTGTCTTCACTTACTGGTCAATCACATCTTCATTCAATTAGTTACACATTAGAAAAATTCTGTTGTTATAAGTAATCAGACTACTTGGAAAACATTTTATCGAAACGGCCTACAACATGAAGTAATAATGTTAGTATTAACTATGGGTAAGAAACTTTAAAATCAACAATTTACAAGTATCCATTAATTTTTGTTCATTGTATTGCATATTTATTTTTAACACCTATTCAACTATATGTCGCTTACTAAGTAACAATATTCAAGATTAAAAGGTTATAATTGTCAAGACGAAATATGAATCCTTGAACTTTCTCATTTCTCATATGAGTTTTTAAAATCTTTTTGATTAAGAATCATGTTGAATCGTTGTAATGTATATATCATAAGTTAATCAATTCTTGTTATATCCCGTGGCGAATTATGAATGGTAACTTTGAGGACTACTTATGAACCAATATGATATGTATATTTCCTATTGTATAATTGTTAAGTAACTAAAGTATCCATATTCGTGTCCCTCTTATGATAAGCTTTATTTTGACATATAGACTATTATTATACGATTTACCATTATTCAGTTATCCCTAGTCCACTAATTACTGTTCCTCCTATTCACAGCCACATTTGGCCAATTATTGTACAAATGTTATTTTCTATTTTATGGTACGATGTGGTCAGTTTGTTTGGTATATAAACCCAGTATGTTTGAGAACAATGATTCATATTTCAGAGGCTGCTATTGGTGTTCTGGACTTCATTGGCTGGGCTAGGCAGATAGCAGGACTGATAAGTACTCAAGACTACTCATACGGGTTTTCGTGTATCATTGCTCTGTTCGACAATACACTGCTCTCTCATTGGCGGGGATCATCACGTTATATATCAACTGGGCAAGAACGCATGCAACCGATATAACACTTCTTTTTTTCACTCACATATTAATATAATAAGTGTTTGCTTAGTCTAAATTAATTTCAAAACTTACTATTTTCTTTCTTGTATCTCAATACTTCCCTTATTAGTACCATGTGAGAATAGATATTAAGGCATTTGATAAATGTCATAACTTGTGGCCGATTAGATGTTCTGTTAACGTATGACGTGATAAGATCACCAATCAGAGAGCAGCGAATTATCGATTGGAACAGTGACACACGGAAACCGTATGAGCAGTCAAGAGAACTTGTCGATCCAGCTGTGGAACAGCCCACACCCCATTTCTAGTCCAGAACAGCCTCTGCGGTATGAATCATTATATTTCAAACATACTGAGCTTATATATCAATCAAACTGACCACATCTTACCCATAAATAGAAAATATCATGTGAACAAGATTTAGCCAAATGTGGCTGTGAATAGGGGAGATAGTAAATAATAGACAGGGCATAATTCAGGAATGGTAAACCATATAACAATAGCTTATAGGTCAAAATAAAGCTCATAATAAGGGGGACATGAATATGAATAGTTTAAATTCATTTAGTATTGTTTGTCTGAATCTTCCCATCTATGTGTTAGGACTGAAACTGGTCAGTCTCTAATTGGCATATGTGCATACTTTGCGTATTGCCTCGATATAGCTTTAATTCACAAGCAAGTGGCTATCAGGACTCAGTGGCCGAGTGGGTAACGCGATGGCGTTTGAAGCGAAAGGTACTGGGTTCGAGTCCCAGAGTGAACATCAACTCTGAGATGCAGGTGCATCCAGCTAACGAGTCCCAAATAGGACGAAACGCGCGTCCAGGATTCCACTGCTAGCCACTGTCCATCTCTGCTTACCATGAATAGTTTAGTTACTTAGCAATTATACAATAGGAAATATACATATCATCTCGGTCCATAAAAAGTTCTCAAAGTTACCATTCATTATCCTTATCGGGGTATGACAATAAATAAATTAAAAAATTAGTCCATAAAATTTTAAACACTTTGTAGATTATTTAAATCATAAAAGAATGAATATTTAAATCGATCGTTTAGATGGATTATTATTATGAAAAACGAAGTTCACATTCTAAAACTTTTTAATATTTGTCATCCACAGTGTATTACACAAAATATATTTCTGGAAATAAAGTCACAATCCTAGAAATTCCTTTACCTGATTTTTGTTATAATGAGGGTATATTTATAAAAATATCGAACACTTGTAGTGACCTGCATTTCTCGACGAGAACACGATTGGAATAATGGAAACAGTTATTATTATTATAACCAATTGTACAAGTGATTGTTTTATCTTACTCGTTGTTGTTTAACTGTATCAAAGTCACTTTCCGTTCGGTCATCCGCCTTGTTTGGTTCGAACTTTCTTACTCTCTGCTCCTATTGCCTGTACTCGTTGGCACATCTTGGTATCCTTTCGATACCACGAGATCTCCAATAAATATACTTTATCTGGACTAATTAAAGTCTTCTGGTTTGCGAGTTATCGATGGAACCAAGTCGTCTTTGGGCGCGTAATCTTATTGTAGTGGTGATCATAGTCAAGCGAGACTCAACGCCATTTACACACTAATAATATGAATATTGGATCATTGTTTAAACGTAAATTGACATATGGCTTTCTGATAATTATAAGAGGAAAATCAGAACAGAAGAAACAAAACAGATAACTATGAAAACTAATTCTGAAACAGGCCAAAAAATAAATTGTTCGTCTCATTATGATAACCATTGATTCTGAATCAATATCACAGTATCTCATTTCATATTCAGAGAGTTTGGATAACCATCTATCCTGTCACATTACAGATTTCGGATCCTGGAATCCTAATATTTTAAACAAAGCTTCAGACGAATCATCATTTGCATCGTTGACATCAGCTTTATTCGTCACTCCAGGAGTGTTTTATTTAAAATACTTATTGAGGCACATCCATTTAATCCAACTCCTAAGATAAATTGTCTTTAATTACTCAGTATCGATGCTCTCAGTAAATTTTATGTTCACCCAATCAATGCTCACTACATCTAATTCTACGGCTTCGATTACAGTAAGTCACTATCAATTTATCAAATAAACATCAAAGTAAGCAATGATGATAATATAAAAGTAAACGCGGTGAAAAGGAAGACAAAAGAAGCGCCAAATATCGCGAAAATTCGATTTTTACTCCTTGACGTTGACTGTTTTAAGGGAGATATCACTGTCAGAGTGATTCATAAAGATACGATGCAAATTTGGCGTTAATACAATGGAACCATTCTCACCGACAAATCACATATAAAACCTAAATTAATAATTCTTGTGTAGTTTTACTATGAATATAGTTACAAATTCATGATACTGTAGTGACCGGCCAGTCTCGATAAGAACACGATTGGAATAACAGAAACAATTATTATTATTGTAACCAATTGTACCAGAGATTGTTTTACTGTATTTGTTTAACTGTATCAGATTCACTTCTTGTTTCGCTATCCGCCTTGTTTGGTTCGAACTTGCTCACGCACTGCCCATTTCGCCTGTACCCATTGGCACGTCTCGGTATTATTTCGATACCACGAGATCGCCAATAAATATACTTGATCTGGATTAATAAAGCCTTCTGATTTACGAGTTATCAAAGGAACCAAGTCGTTTGTGGGCGCGCAATCGAATAGTAGTGGTGATCATAGTCCGTCCTCGACTCGACATCCACTACAAGCTGGTGAGCCGTATTTGGAACACGCACTACAATACAAAGGAACCTAACATATTCTTCGCTTTTTGATAAAAGTGATTAACTATGATAGTTGATCATCTCATGTTTGAAATTTACAGCCAAGTATGTGAGTCACGATGCAAAATTGCTATTCATATGTTATCATTTACGTTTTGCAATTATATAAGTTCTATTAAAAGAAACGGGTGAGTTCGGAGATGTAGAGTGTCACCTGAATTTTCAAACCTTGTCAGTTTCCATCAATCGACATATGAGTGAAGTTGTAAAAGAAACAAATGATTACCTTCCGAAGATATGGCTTGTTTTCGTACAATAGACCTTTGAAATAACACAAAAATAACAGTGAACATCTTTTATATGTGTTTACGTAGTTGTGGTGTTTGTATGAACCAATGATTCCCTTGTATTGATGACTGTTTTGATTTTGAATTCCAAATACAACACGTTCGTTCGTGCTCATCTAGTACTTCTTGAATAAATTGCGTCGTTTCTAGGATTGCTAGTTTATAGCATAATTCAAGTACTCCAAATCATCACTTTGGCGTCGCGATGGAACCTGTGATGGAACGGTTGGATATACATTCAGATTTTAACGCTTTTGAAGATCACAGTAGTCCACTTTGCAGTTATCACACAAAGGAGCTGTTTTAAGAGCCCATGCACTGATGTTTAGACCAGTAACTACGGTGGTTACAATCACTCGGTGACGTATTTATTTCAGAGTCAACTAATTTGGACTTAGATTCAGAGAAATCTTTAGGTATAAACGAAGAAATGAATGGTTCTGTAATGGAAAATATAAAGAATGATATATCAAAACTTGGGCTGATTCCATCTTACATTTAATATGGAAATATATGCTTTATTTACCTACAGGTGCTAGAAGTGTCCGGTAAACACCAATGAATTTTAAAACCACGTTATTCATCAGTGGAATTCATTACATCCTCGGTTACATACCGATCTGCCGAAATATGTTGGACATTGTTTGCTGATTTTGTATTTGAATTAATAAACTTGGAATTTAATGTAAATAAAATATTACCTAGTTATCCGAGTCAGCATTTATGACCTGTATTAGGCTTCACTGTTGCTCTCAGGATCGACAATGTTGTCAACTTCAATTTCTACCTTTGCTCATGATCAGGAGAATTTTTAAAATATTTTGAGTAGACTGGAAACTACCTAACCAAAAAATAACACAAACGAAATAAATGTAATCACGATAATTGAATTGATCGAAATATCCAAATACAGAAAAGTAACGTTCCAACAGATCATAATAATACAACGATCAGAATAAGCTGTGATGGAAAAAAAGAAGGGGACTGAACACGTCCGAAATTCCAAGGCTATCAATGGTATCAATGTTTGACAAAGACTTTCCTATGTCTTTGGGACCAGTGTTTGTAGTAATTGCGCCAAATATTTTGATTTCAACCAGATCATCGTAGACATTATATTTCTGAATCCCATCTGTTGACGCATTCAAAAGAAAGTCGAATCACTTGAAAGACCACCAACGCCAGTACTAACACAGGCCATCTAGCCTCTTGTCCTTTAAAAACTGAAGCTGAAGACAATTAAAAAACCATGGACTACCATTATATTCGTTGTGTTTATAATAAACGACCGAGGAAAAATGAATTAAGTGAAAACTAGAATACGAATGTGATGGAATATACATTTCAATGACTGAATTCACTAGCATTTACATTAATAATCAACAACCAAAGTATAATTAGATTGAACTAAACTAGAACAATGGCAGAATTGGATTAACACTAGAATTAAACCTCTTTGTAATTTAATTTGATTTATATGGTCACTGGCTTTTGGAATCACCAACAACTGTATTAGACTAGTAATAGAATTGTAGCAACATACTTTTATGACGAGAACGCGATTAGTATGATGGAAACAATTATTATTATTACAACCAATTGTGCCAGTGATTGTTATACTGTACTTGTTTGTTTAACTGCACTATAGGCACATTTCCCTCCGTTGCCTGTGACCTTGCACCAACTTGCTTACACTCGGCAGTTCCGCCCTTAAATTTTGGCAGGTCTCGGGATTCTTTCGAGATCACCAACAAATATATCTTATTGCAAACATTAACGGACTTCTGGTTTTTGTTCTACCGAGGGAACCAAGTTGATAGCTGGTACGTAATCTTCATTTAGTGGTGATCATAGTCAATCTCTTATGTGGAAACATTTTATTAGTCTTCAACTGACATTGGAGAAGCACTGCGACCTGGCCAACACAGTTTGTTAGACTACGTTAGGTAACTATCTCATTGTATAATCCATTTGTATATACTCGTGAAAACTTTTCGGAAAATCTCTCTGTTCTTCCGTCCGACTATTTTTTAATTCTTCCATCACTGACTTGACCTACACATTATTTGTTTTCCATTTGGCTTAGTTGCAATCATTACTACTATAACGCTTACAGACCCTTATGCATCATGCTGAGAATTCTATATTGTACCAAAACATAGTATTGAACAAAGCCACCAATTAATTAATGATAGCCTACTCAGGGATGTTGTTATTGACTTCGATTACTGTTTCACTCCTGTCCTACTTGAAGTTTTTATTTCCATCCGCTACAATACTGGATGAGTATCTCAATGAGTGACTCCGTTTCATTTGATTATGTGAATCTGTTATTTGTGGGATAGATACTTTATTTTCTAGTTCCTCGGTAAGGTTATTGATTCGGACGGTTGACTGTTCGCTTTGAAGCTATGACGCTGGTGATACTTTTGTCTTTTCAGATAGAATAGTATTCCTGGATTGACAAGAACCTTTCTGCTTTTCCACTACTGAACTTACAAGTTTACCAATAAATTAGAGGCTGAATCTGTAGAGGAAAATATGGTTCACTACCACTTGTACACGTTACTTTGTGGAGTCTTTTATGTCATGCACAACTGCGTGTGTCTCTGTACTTCCTCCAGTCCACGTCTATTTGCACTTCTAAGAATTTCAGATTTGGCACATTGAACGGGATTTTCTTGGTGGTAATCTGGCTTCGCGGATTTAATCTGTTGAGCGTTCCTTCATACCTTTGTCAACGTCATTCAGGCTGTTCAATTTGCTGTATCATTACTCCACTGAACCTCGTTATTGATGTTTATAACATTGTTTGAAATTACCAAACAATTTGCCCTACTGGAACCATTGAATTATTTTTTTGACTGACTGTAAAGCCCATCTTGAAACTAATTCTACTAGAAAATACTGATCGGTGCAAGCTAAATTTGCTAGAGTCAATTTCAAGGATCGTTCAATAGTGGACTGGCAGGTCCCTATTAATATATATTCATGTCGTAGTAGACAGTCTAGTAATTTTAGAGATGTTAAAGAAACTGGTGGCGATGAGGCAGATTTGACGCAACGTAAAAAGAAAAAAAGTGGAGTGTTACTTAGGTTACGACAGAGACTGAATAACTTTAAGTTATGGAACTCATGCGGTTTGTGACTTCAGCAGAGTTTGTTCAGACCATATGATTCTCGAAGATAAACATAGGATAAGTGGCGGAATTCACATTCAACACTTAACGCGGAGAGAAGGTCAATAATGAAGAATTCGGGGACGATTGATCAGTAAGGCATGGTTCAGCAATGCGGGTGAGGTCGTTCTGTTCAAATTTATTCTTCAGCATTGCCAAATATCATGTTGCTGATTCTCACGACAGGACGAGTTCGTGTGGACAAGAATGTGACTTCCATATGAGATCTTCTGAACTAAGTAGTCGCATCATGACAAATATACGATTCGTGGACTAAATCTATTGTTAGAATAATTGTTATAATAAATGCACTAATACCAAACCAGACCATAATTCCACAAGCCTTTCTGACCATATGAAAGGAAATTTACTGAAGAAAGTTTCAAGGATGAACGTAAATGATCATACTGTGCTTGATACTGACTCAAAATTTTTGACCTATCGGAAGGACAATTCACCTTATTTCGAATGTGTATGATAGTAAACTGAGATTGTTATACTTATTCCATCATTGTAAAAGCAGAGCATGGAATTCTTAGTTTTGGTTCCAAACTAAAGCGTCATTGAATTATTAATAACTATGGAGGTTAGTCCAGTCACTTATAAAAGATAAATGGTTTAATACTTTGCCTCTATCGAAAAAATCTACATTGCAGTGGTTCAGGGCGTGGTTAGGTATAAAGACAGAGAATCTGTATGATCACATTGGAACTTATGGATTATGTGGCGGATTCTAAATCTCTAACGACACTGAAGAGACGATAGAACCGTTGCCTCAGTTTATGCTGTACAAGTGGTTTGAATCAGCGGACAGTTTGGCAGAATTTTATGCAGAATCCACATTCGCCTTGCACATTGAGTTTATTTCACCTCAAGCTCCAAATGCGTGTTGCCAGTCAGGTCATTTTAAGACACGTAGTGAAACTTTGTCCCAAGGTGAACTATCTCGTACAGTTCTAAAGTTAATAGAACTCTTCTACAAAAAATAAGCTTGATTTTTGTTCCAGTACATACCATAGTCACCAATCTCCAGAGATTTTAGCTCTGTCTGAGTAAGACAGATGGTTTCGAGAGATGTTATATTTTTGTTTCATTTGGCTGAAGCGAGGTCATAATATTGGAGACTACAGACATTCAACAGTTATTTAAAAATGAAGATGATGGCGGTTACGTAACTAACGAATTATGATTTAAAACCAACGCGTTTTTCCCAATTCATGGATGTTCAGCATACTAGCAAGTTTTGCTGCTTGCGATTAGCGCTCAATGTAGTTTTCACAAAATCAGGTTTAACAAAAGGAGAAACATGACGGGATTTCTGATTTTTATTTGGTAAAAACATCAAATTGACGATTTGAAGTCGTATTGGTCCTAACCACACATTCCTCAAAGCCGAATATGAGATAACTGGGAAAATAGATATTCAACAGTTAACAGGAAGAGAAAGTCAAGAATGGAGAAGGTAGGAACATTCCTCCAAAGTTCAACTCATTCGGATGACATGGCTCATTCTTACAGGCGCGTTCATCATGTGTAACGACTCTTTTATTCATAATAAATATAGCCACTAACCATCATCCTAAACCTTGGATACAACATATAAGTCAAACTGTCTGATAAATTTCCAGCGCTTTACTGACTGGCCAATGAAATGCTCTGAAAGCACTTTCAGTGTGTTCTCAATACAAGTCAGTCCCTTAAAAGTTTTAAGACAATTACATAGTGAGTTAAATAAAGAAGTGTGAGCAATAAAAATTTCTGTCAAATGGCTGTAGAATAAAAGAACAAAAATTTATATCATAACTCAAGGTTACTTCGATGAAATAAATGATTAGTTAAATAAGCATTGTCACAGAGCGAGGACGATGTAAGTATTGGTATTCATCGATAATTTGGCTCTCCGTTTTCCGGGCACGGGAGTAAAGATTTGAATATTCTTTTAAGCCCCAATTTCGTTTTTACATGTTCATAAAGAAGATTTTATGATCAACGACAAATACGGTTGGACATATCCAAAACTGTGTTTCGATTCAGGCGATTGTGGTAAAATACCTTTCTAAAACGATTATGAAGACTCAAACAATAAAATACACCCAAAGCGTTTCGGCAAATAGGTTGTATGGTGAATTTATGTGTCCGGAGTTGGATACAAAAAAGCTATAAAGTTTTCAGTTACCAAGCTGTTACTACGAAGCTGATTACTTATCAAGGGGACAGGCATTTCTAGAAAGCAGACAACACGCCTCAATCCAGAAGGCGACAACCAGAATCAACTAACTAATACAAGCTCAATCAAGGAGCAGTTTACTAATGTAAGATCTCACACAATCAACGCTCTAGTAAAAAACTCTACTGACCAGGGAGAACTAAAATAGAAACGAAGTGACAGTAGAAACACAACCGCATGTTGATATTAGTAGTAGCCATGCCCTGCGCCAAAAACTAAACTTGATATACAAAAGACCGGTAGATAACAATAGAAACTTACTAATCAAGGCGAAGTGAAGTGTTAATATCGTGTATGGAATAAGTGTAAGATGCGTTTTACCACATTCGCGTTCTCGCACACAAATGCATGAGAAAAGGTCGTACAGGCACTCAAAGGTTGAACCGGATCAAAGTGATGGGTGTCTTATAATCATTAGTGAACCCGTTAACCAATCGCAATTACCAGAGGCAGAAGTTTGCTAGAGGTATAATATCAAACAAAATATTTCTTTTCAGGTTCCAGTCAAGGCTGACTATTCCTGTCCGTCCCAAACATAATTGTGTGACTACCACCACAATGTAGCTAATACTATGGTGAAAGGTCAGTAAAATTTATGCAAATAAATGCCATCGAACGCGACTCACTTTTGCCTATACTCACATATGAATTCCATGACTTAAAGTTCAAATATCATATCAAAGGGTGATGGATCGTGTGGAAGAACTTCCTAACAATTGACTCAAATGATATACGATGGTTTTAAATAATTGGGTTCAACTTTATGGTGGCTCAAAAGTATTTTGAAAACAGGATGTTTAATGCCGACGTGAATAGAGTGCACGCGAATAGGTGGGTTGAAAGGTCAAGAGATTCGCAAGGAACAATCTCAGGTCCACTCTTGCTTTAAATCTTTACTAACAGTCCGCCAGATAAAATTTATTTGACGGAACAGATCTGTGCAGACGATACAAAAACCTGTGTAAGATCCAAACCTAGTTTCCAACTAGGTTTGATTTGTTGAATAACTGACGAGTAAAATTAGAGACGCGCACCCCCAATCGAAATCAGAACAAGGTGTTTTGGGGGTAATAACGGTTCTAAACAAATATTACCACCCAGTTATTCAACCAACAATTGATACCAAAATATTCAGTCGAAAACACCAAAAGGTGAGTGTTATTCTATCCTTTCTGGATAGATCAAGTAAGATTCCGTTTGAGCGGCTGTTCTGTAACACAAAGTGTTTCAATTTCTGGGAAAGTGCTCCAAATTACAACCGAAAATGCACGATCCCAGTCAAAATCAAACCGCACAATCAAAGAGCGAGCAGTCAATATAGCAGCCGCCAGAATAATAACGATTAAAACAAACTAAATACAGTTCAGTAAGGAACATAGAGACTCAATAAAAACGATAAGAAAACCAAAAAAATTAAGCGTTACAGTCTTAATTAGCATCAAAAAGTTAACAATATATACAAATAAAGAAACCACGAGGAAGAAATCACAAATGTATGCATGAAGGGTTTTTCACTTTCAAAATGGATCTAACAACCTGGGGGTTCGTTAAAAGCGAAATCGATTCACTTGAGCCTCAAAAGAATTCTACGACAATGAAGGAATAGGTAATAGATAATGGGTTAAAACTTAAACTGTCGAAATGTCATGTTATGCAGATTCTAACCTATGTCACTCAACCGACGTTTTCCGTGGAAATCCGCTTGCTACTGTCTTAGAGCGTGATCTCAGGCTTGTAGCCACAGAGAGCTCAGACACCAGCTCAAACTCCATAGGAGAGACAAGTAAGGCAAACATAACTCTCTACTTTGTGAGAAGACGACCTAGATCAATCACCCCAGGTTTGCTCCTAACACGTTAGAAGGCTTTCACGGCTTCACCTTGAAGTCCACAATATCGTAGATTTCCCTCTCTTTAAAAGGGACACAAATATCTTAGACCAAGTGCATAGGCGAGAAACTAAATGTGTGGCAGGTCTAAAGCGTAAACCTTACGAGGAAAGACTCCAACACCTGGGATCATTCTCCTTGGGCAACAGGAGAGTAAGAGGTGATCTGACAATGGCATACAACATATTTAGCACACCAAGCCATCCAAACACGAGCATATTATCTGGACACGATCACCATATCGCCTTAGCGATATGTTCCTTAACTGTGGAGAATGCTTTTCGCGCAGTTTCGTCTAGATTAATTGGTTTCGCATTTCCACGAAGTTGGTCGGTCAACGGTTTCATAAGGGATGCGCAATTCGGTGTGAACCGTCTATAGAAACTTACAAGGCCGTTAAAAGTGCGCAACTGCTTAATCGTGGTCGGTTCTGGGTAATTCAGAATGGCGCCTTTGTGCTTCTAAAAGGTCGGATGCCTTGGACATCACTAGTGTGTCCTAGGAAGTCTAAGGAGTTGGTTCCGATTTGGCATTTCTGAATGTTTACAGTAATGCCATGTCTTTGAAGTCGTTCGAAAACAATGTCTAGATGCTGAAGATGTGATTCACTGTCTGAACTAGCTGTTAGACAGTCATCAACATACGCATGTACGAAGTTGAGACCTCGGATTACATCATCTATGAACCTTCGGAAGGTTTGAGCAGCATTTCTTAGGCCAAAGGGCATTCGTAAAAGTTCGTAGACGCCGAAAGGAGTTATGATGGCGGTTTTCGAAATGTCGTCATTAGTCATTGGGATTTGATTATAAGCTTTAACCAAGTCGATTTTTGAAAAAACAGCTGTACCTTTCAAGGTAGCTGTCAAATCGTGAATGTGAGGCAACAGGTAACGATCGGGAATGGTTTTAGCATTCAGACGCCGATAATCACCAGTTGGACGCCAATCATTGCTGTCCTTTTTAGGGACTATGTGCAAAGAAGATGAACAAGGGCTATTTGACGGTCGAACTATTCCTAAGTCTATCATGTGGTCGAATTAGTTTTTAGCCAACCTAAGTTTTTCGGGAGCCAGTCGTCATGCTTTTGAGAATACAGGTGGTCCTGTAGTCGAGATGGGATGTGCGAAATTGCTGGTTACACATGGCTATTTCGGTTGCGGTTGATATATCCCGGAGTATTTATCGAGTAATTGTTTATATAAGAGGTCTATGGTGTGCTTAATTGTGACTGGGGATAATCTGCAACCAGAAAAAGGAGTTACGCAAACGGATAACTTAGTATTTCCGTCTATTAACCTTCGTTTGCGTGTGTCGATGAGTAGATTGTGGTATTGTAACAGGTCTATACTAATGATTGGCATAGAAACGTCTGCGACCACAAAAATCCAGGGATAGGTTTGCGTAAACCCACGTTAAGGTAGACGTACCTTTTACCATACGTAGCGATCGGTTTTCCGTTCGCCGCCTGTAAGCTTAAAACAGACTCGCGAAGCCTGTCGTTGGAATTCGCGGAAGAATGCTAACTTCTGCGCCAGTGTCGACGAGGTAGCGAACTTTCGTTGTCACATCCGCGACGTATAAGGGGTGACTATGTTCACCGGCTACGGTTGCCGTTAACGCGTGTCGGCTGGGAAGTTTCTCAAGTTTTTATTTGTGTCGGTCGACTTGGAGTTCGGGTAATTGTAGGGCTTCCTGCAATTTCTAGAAGACTTGCCATACCGGTTATGATACCAGCACCAGTCGGGGTTATCTGTCTCTCGTGGTCGAGAGACAGGTTACTGGTTAATTAACCTATCTACTAATTTTTTGCTGAAATAATCATTTTCTTTTAACATTCGAATTTTCACTCTATTATTTTTCACGTTGCAATCAACCAACCTCCTGCCTGATAATGTGGTAACTACTTGTTCCAGAAACCCTATAGACCTGAGACAAACACATCCACTCAACTAAAAGATATACAAGTCCACAAACGAGTACCAGGCTGGCTAGAACTGGTGCAGTCAAGTGGTTATACTACCACACACTGAACATAACCAGATACCTGGAACCGTATCGAAAAACAAGAAGATAGCGCAAAAAAATCATTTGGTTTAGACAAGCTCTTAGGCTGGTATATCTGATAAGCCAGTCGAGAGTTACATTTATTCAGTGCTCGGAACCACTCAAAGCAACATAAGCTACTTAATTTTTGATCCGTATTATAACACAACAAATACCGTTCAGGGCGGCATATTTGACTATGACGCTATATGACTGGAGTTGGATAACCTGAGGATTTTCGTTATTTCGTGATATCTGCGCTAAATGTCAGCCTATAGCAGTTTACTTTCAGGCCATGCCTATCGTAAACTCCCCGGCGAAGAGAGGGTTGACCATTGCTTGGCTTCTCATGTAACTTATGGTGGTCTAAATCTGCATGGTGTGATAGAGGTTTGATCCTCTTATCGCTTATTTAAAAGCTAACAAACTTCCAAGTAGTATTTATTGCTTTACCAAACGAAGCTAGTTCTGCTCGTACACCAAAATCATTTCAGGGTTCAGATAGAAAGAGATACATTTTAAAGCTGCCATTGGGAACAATTCGAAGCATTGATCAGAAATCCAATCAGGGAAATATTTCACTTCATATTGTTTGTAAAGATATCCGAGAACTAGTGTTCGTCTTCTCGGTAGTTACAATATATGTACTGACTTGATCTGTTAGGACTGTGGGCGAACTGGTGGGTTTTGTGAAAATCTTAAAGCATACGCGTTTCCTGCTATTTCCAAGAAAACGCTGTTTGCTTATTTATATGGAGCGAAGTGTATTGCGAATAGAGTTTTCGCCAACGATGGTTGGGACGTGTATAATCCAGAAGAGGAATACCACCGCCAGAACATTTTTACTAACGGCTGGAGGATTACAAAAGTAAGTCTTACTCTTTATCCACAATCTTCGTGTTAATAGGAAAACATATACCGTATATCGTGAAAAATTCTCAAGACTTATAAGCAGATCATTACTGTTTGACTAACGAGAATAAATTTGTACTTATCCCTACAGTTATTTCGCTAAGTTGTATTAAACTATTTTTGTTGTCTTAACCATACTATAGTTCCTGGAATTCCCTACGTTTTCATTACTCTTTCGTTTATCTGACTGTATACATTTTTGGCTCGACTTAAACGTCCAAGCCTTAATCAATTTGTCACATTTTTGTAGCTTTTTTTTTTTCAAGCATTTGTGTCTCGCACTTTTCGACGTAATTTTGTCTTGTAGCGGTCTAGTGTGTAAACATATGAGGTGCGAAACATGCAGTCACTTCAGTAACCATACTATTACTATTATTATTATATTATTTGAACACATAAGTATTGGTACAAAGGGGCACCAGATATGTATGCTCCACAAAAATATTGTCGTTTCATTTGATTGTGTGAGGGCTATGACACTGCCTGGGTGCTCAGACCGAAGCAGGTAGTTTTCTTAGGGGGCCACACCCGGAACCTTCAACCTGAAGGTCTGATCCACAAGGTACTAGAGCATCGTAAGGAGATGCAGTCACATCGTAGCCGGTGACCAACAATAGGTTCATACACCGTTTGTTCCTTTAGGATACTGGAGCCCATGTGCACCATTGGTTTAGAATCAGGGTTTTCCAACTCCCCTAGGTGAACTTCCCGTGTCCACCGACCTGGTTAAAGCTCCGGACATTCGCTTTTCGTCCTCTCAATGTCGCAAACAACACCCCCGCCATGAGAAGGCAGTGAGTAGGACTTCCCTGGCAATGACTATATACCCGTGGCCATGTGAGAACATTTCGGGAGAGAGAGCGAGCCCTCCCCACTCGACCGTACCAGGGAATTCGGGGGCAAACTAATTCAAATAAATAACAAGAGTGGCAAATCAGTCTATGACAATCTAAATCCATATCAACTTAGGTGGTGTGGACGTTTTACGCATGGCTAGCCACTCACTGGAAGTACGGTAAAACAAAGCTAGAACGCCAAAGAGTAGTGTCAATTTCTAAACTCGTTAGCTATATTTCTGAGACCTGATTAAAGTCTGTGTAGTAGTCGTAGTTACTGCTTAAGGACCCCAGATGTGATTATTACATCAATTCTCTGTCAATATGGGGTTGTAAAACGATTTTATGCCTTTTGGTCCTTTATTTCATTGTCTTTCCCATATCTTGTATTTTTTTACTATAAGCACTACTGTCACATTGACTTTTTTACTGTACATCATGGATTTCCTCTCGATGTGTAAATGTGGTGAACTAGGTGGTGTCGTTGCATATTTGTACCAGGTCTTGTCCCGTTTTTGTCTAATTTATGTTCACTCAACATCTAGCACAACCCCAAAAAAGTATTCGTTTATACGACCACAAAGAAAAAATAACGACAAAGACTAGGAAGTAAATATGTGAGTAGAAGTGGCAGTAGTATAAATAAAAAATAGCAGGATATCTACATTTCACTTGTAAGGTATTTTTTTTACATAATGATATGATTTGTTGGGAGTGGCTGAGACTATCGATAGTTCACTTTGAAATTCGTTATCAAAAAGCTACATTTATACCTTATCTTGTACTTGTTTGGAAGATTTCCGTCATCAAATTTGAAAACACCTGCTTTTCATGATCATGCAACCACCTTGTGTAGATTTGACTTCTAAATACAACCTTCCTAAATTGATTACTGTTTCTTAAACCTAAATTTCAGATTAACATGGATTATAGGTTATGTGATACCTACCCAGCTGTTTTAGCTGTTCCATGGGAAGTAACTGATGAACTTCTAGTCGCATGTGCACCCCATCGCAGCCGGGGCCGGATTCCTGTTTTAAGTTGGTTGCATCCTGAAAGCAAAGCAAGTCTAACCAGAGCAAGTCAACCTCTTGTTGGTGTCCAGGGCCGTCGCAGCTCCGACGACAAAGAACTTGTTCGTCAGCTCAGGATAGCAAATGCTAATGCAAATAACCTTTTGATCTTTGATGCTCGTCCACAGGTAAGATATCTAACTCTTGTTTGTGTGTTAGTTCACATGTTTTTTTCATTTGGGTCACCACTTCATAAAGAAGTCTATTTTAGTTAGTCAACGGCGAACGGAAATTTGTGCATTCTCGGTTAAATAAACAATGTTTTTCAGAGTCCTCTACTATCTATAAGACTGCTATAGTAGCGCTGACCTGTCGGCGTATCTGAATTTGAACCTGATCATTACATGCTACAGCCCGGACTACATCCTGCTAACATGAGTTAGCTAGTAATTAATTACACCGTCGTAAAAATGGAATATTACGTTCTATGGCCCTTTAAATATCACGTGACAAAATCGCCAATCAAAACACCGGCTTGTATGGCCTTGTTCCTGTGCTAAACCGATGATGCGTTCACCGGCACGAACAGCCTAGAATCAACTCAGCCTTTATTGGTCCTCTGTATAATGACTTTTTGCGTAGCCCAGCTCGTTCAGTTCAGAACACAAATATCAACCTTCGTTGTATGAATCATATATTTCAGACATACGTGGTTTATGTACAAGCAGATCAAACTGCTTATCAAGCCAAAAGTGGCTGTGAGTATGGGATACTGTACCTAGAAAATTGAGAATAAGTTAAGTCAGTCAGTCACGTACAACGTAGGACCAGGGATATACATGCATCGGTCCAAGTTGCCACATCTCATTAGCACAACAAGATGAACACCAAATTCATAGAATTAATTTAGTGGTGGTAATATATAAAAGAAAGGTTATGTATAAGGATATAATACAGGAAGAAAGACAGATATAAAGCAATTTTAGTCTCACAGTTTAAGAAAAGACAAAGAGTGTATACACCTACGTCACTGTGATCGATTTTGAGCCATGTCACCCAGAGTCTCCGACCATTGGTTACGATAGTCACGCGGACCTCAACCAAGTAGTTTGCATCTACCAACATGGCTCAGATTAGAAGTTAGTGACTTCAAGCACTGATGCCACATTTTGGTTTGGCCTTCTCTAACTCTCCTCCAACCATCGTCAATACTAGTCAGCATAGCACGTCGTGGTAATCGGTGTTCAGGCATATGTAACACATGACCCAACCATCTTACTCGGTGGAGATTCACAACCTCACCAACTGATTTACCATCATTCCCTAATACCCTGCGTCTAACCTCACTATTACTTACCCGGTGATCCCAGCAGATGCGAGTAATATTTCTAAGGTATCTGTGATCGAATACTAGTAACATACGAGTATCCTCTACCCTTAATGGCAACGTTTCGCAGCCGTAAAGTAGAACAGAACGAACTGCTGCTCAGTATACTCATCCCTTGCCCCCAAATGCCGTGGTACGGCCGAGAGTGAGGAGAGCCCGCTCTCCCTCTCGAAATGCTCTCACATGGCCACGCGTATATAACCTCTGCCAGGGAAGTCCGACCTACTGCCTTCTCGTGGCATTACTGTTGTTCACGAAAGTGAGAGGACGAAAAGCGAATGTCCGGAGCTTTAACCGGGTTGGTGGACATGGAAAGTCCACCTAGGGGAGTTGGAATACCCTGATTCTAAACCAATGGTGCACATGGGCTCCAGTATCCTGAGGTAACAAATGGCGTATAAATCAATCGTTGGTCACCGGCTACCATGTGACTGCATCTCCTCACGATGCTCCACTGCCTTGTGGATCAGACCTTTAGGTCAAAGGCTCCGAGTGTGGCCCCCTAAGGAAACCACCTGCTTCAGTTTGGGCACTTGAGCAGTATCACAGCCGTCACACTAATCGAATGAGATTTGTGCGGTGCATATGTATCTGTTGCCCCTTTGTACCAATATTTATGCGTTCAAATAAATAATAATAAATACTCATCCCTTAATTGATAGACGGATATCTCGCCTTCGTCATAGGTGACATAATTTGGCAAAAGCCAAACGAGCCTTTTGAATCCGTGCAGAGATTTCGTCAGACACTAACTCATTAGGGATGATCAGACTTCCATGATAAGTGAAGTTGTCGACGCGTCCGACTACTTCACTCCCTATCCCTAGTTCAGGTGTTGACGCAGGCCGGTCCTGAAGCAACAGTTTACATTTGGAGCGGGAGAAACGCATCCCAAACATCCTGGCATTGTAGCTCAGTGCTACTTAAAGATTGCATTTTATCAGCGTCTTCACCAAACAGGACTATGTCATTTGCATATTCTAAGTCGATAAGTGAACCTCCTGGTAGGAGATCAGTTCCTGAAAATTCAGTCGAAGAGAGTGTTATTTCCAGCAGTAGGTCTATGATGAAGTTAAATAAAAATGGGGATAGTGGACAGGCTTGTCGGACACCACTTGAGTTTGTAAAATCAGATGACAGTTCGCCATGAGCTTTGACTCTACTGGTAGTGCTCAAGTACAGAGCCTTCACAAGGTTTATGTACCTCTGAGGTATACCTTTGAATGACACTGCCACAGAACCTAGTATTTTAGATGCTACATTAGTCAAACTAATCCCTCTATGGTTATCACAGGATGATTTTGACCCCTTATATATTTGGACAATCAGTGATTGCGACCAGTCAGATGGGATTACATTCAGTTCTCAGATTTTAGTTAAGATATTAGTCAACCTAGTCGCTAAAACCGGACCACCATATTTAGAGACAACCGGAGCCCATCCATCTGGACCAGCTGCCCTCCCTTGGTTCCGATTAGCTGTAGTTTTTTAAACTTCAGTTAGAGTTGGGGGACCTACTTCAATGTTCCATTCAGGCTGTCTGGGAATGGTGGGTAGTTGTAAAGTAGCTGAAGGCCAGCTAAACTGTTCTCTAAAGTGTTCAGCTCATCGTTCTAGACGTGTGGGCTGAGAATTTCGTTTTTTCTCCGAAATTGTCTTGCTTACACGTGACTTCTCGATTTTGGTTTCTTTTATTAGTCTGGAGAGTTGTCTGGTGTTACCTACAGCCGCCGCCTTTTCCATCTCTTTTGCTTTCGTTGCCCACCACTGCCCACGATCGTTCCTTAGACTTTTGGTTAACCCTAATCTGATTTGCTTTCGCTCTTTATCATGTTCAAAGCCTGATGGAATAGGTTTACGAGAACCCATCAGTGCAATTGACTCGGAAGAAATCCATTGGTTTTTTGTAACACTTACGTTTCCACAGCTGTTCGTATATCTTTCCAAGCGACATCTGAGTCAGCCTCATTTACAGAACTGCCTAAATGTGAACTCCGTTGTTCTTGGGACTTACTTTTGGTTTTATCGTCCCTCATTTCAATTCTAATGGGTTTTAGTCTGGTTTTTCTGCGTCCGTTGAGGCGCAAGCAAATGCGTGCTCGTATTAAAGCATGACCAGAGTCTAAACATGTACTTCAGAACGAGCGACAGTCTTCTATCAAGCCCCTCCAGCGATGACTGATGGCAATATGATCTATTTGAGTCCATCGTTGGTTTAGTGCAGGGGGTCGCCATGTTAGATGATCTGTCTCCTTGTGCTTAAAATTAGTGCTTGCTAAAAATCAACGATTGTCTGAGCACAGTTGCAACAGACGATCACCATTATCTGCTCGCTGAGCCGGAATACTAAAATACCCGCCTAAATATCTTCCTGTTTGGTTTAAGCTAGGGAGAAACAACAAAAAGACAACGACGTGTGTTCCTATCCTTCTGAGTTCTTACAAAGCCATCTAGCCGAATAACATATAGGCGACTATTAACGGGGACCCACTCTAAAAGTGCTTGTTCTGCCCTCACACTTTGTGCTATGCCTACACCTGCCAGTCCATGAGGATTTGCCATCGAGTCGCCAAGAAAAAGGAAAGTGTATCTCGTCGGTTCCTAGTTTGGGTTAGGTGAGGTCAACTGAGTGACCACACTAGGATCCTGTATGTGTGTTTCGGAGACAGCATAAATCAATGGTACGAGATTCTAGGGTTGATCGATTTGACTTAGCGTACGTACATTGAAGGCTCCAATGTGTAGTTTGGAGCAAGGTTTTAGTAAACCTGGGATAGTGTTTCGCGCACTAGAATCGTTGGCCATGGTGATACTTGAGAAGGAAGCCAAAAGAGGAAGTTTAGTGTTGAAAGTCGATGTAGAAGGAATAATCGGAATTGAAGAGGAAGATTGATCATGAATACAGTGACCTTGAGTGCTGTCAGAGTTATGAGGGCAGTTGTCACTTCCCGGTTACTTACACCGTGGAAGGTTTCTTCTGGAGGTACCTGAAAAATAAATTGGATAAGAGGTGGTCTTAGTGATCTGAGAGCGTGACCATAATGCCCAAGGGATAACTACTTCAGGTTGATCACACACCTCGTAGGTAGTTTTAGTGTTAGCTTTGCACTTGTTGAGACCTCACTGCCGGAGACGGGCATCCGTGGGGTAAGGCGAGGTGTGCATTTCTAGGGTCGACCTTTTCCAACTTCACCCCTCCTTATGAGAAGACAGCATCTCTGTCATGCTGGTTGTCTGAAGGAAACACCTTACTGTCGTCACACTCCTGTACAGTCAGCAGTACGACTTCGCCCTCGAACCTTGAGTTTTTTGCTTATAGTCACAACGCCCTTTAACCGACCTGCCTGGCATAGTAGGGTCTTGGAAGATGATTGTTCCAGCCAGTATAGCCTGATTGGTTCATCATGATAGGGAAGCCTGACCACTACGTCGAGGTGGCAGCAACTGTCGGGAATAAGTTAGGAATGGTAAATCGTATTACAGTAGCCGATAGGTCAAATAAAAGGGACACAAATATATATATAATCTAGTTATCTAATAATTATCCAATAAGAACATATGTAACAATGGTCCATGAATAATTCCTAGCAGTTACGATTCATTTATTTTTCGTTCGGATATAACAAAAATACATCTCGATGTGAAATCACTCAGAGTCACACTAATTTCTTCCTAGCCAGCTAGTGCATTGGAATGATTAGTTGAATCCGGAAGAGACAGTTTATTCCTCTGATTTCGTCTTCTTTATCTCAAGGATTGTTTTATTTTGAGTAATTATTAGCTACAAATGCATTAAAAATTTTCCTCGCCTTGTTAAAACATAATCTACCTTGAAAGACTACAATATTTCAGTTGCATTAAAAATACTAATGTGTTCAATCTCTCAAACAAATTTCAGGGAATCTATGATTTTTAACTTTCAATATTCTAGGTCAATGCAATAGCTAATATGGGCGTTGGTGGAGGTGTTGAAAGTCCAGCTTATTATGAAAATGTTCAGTATATGTTCTTAAATATACAAAATATACACGCGATGCGGGCTGCATTGACAAAAGTTTTCGAGGCCTGTTTTCCATTACCAGACGATACACGATGGTTTAAGCAACTGGCTGACTCTAAATGGCTTTATCATATTAAACAAATTATTTTCGCTGCAACCAGTGTAGCCGACAAAGTAAGTTAGATTTGTAATCTGCATTATGGACTTGATACTATGTTGTTTAGCGGTATAAATTATTGACACTGAAAATCTTTAAACTCAATCATGACTTTTTATTTTCCGTTAAAATCTAATTCTAGATTGAAAATCATAAGACATCTGTGTTAATACATTGTTCAGACGGTTGGGACCGGACAACTCAAGTTACATCTTTAGCAATGTTAATGCTAGATCCGTACTACCGTACAATACGCGGATTTGAAGTATTAGTCGAAAAAGAATGGTGTTCGTTTGGTCACAAATTTGCACAACGCACAGGTGGACCTACCGATGGTGGAATTTATTTGCCTCCCAGCTCATCAACTGCTGTTGTTAATGAAACTGGTGGAGGGCGACCATCAAGTCCTGAGGAGCGTTCCCCAGTATTTTTACAGTTCATTGATTGCGTATGGCAGACGATGCAGCAATTTCCTCACTCATTTGAATTCAACGAACGATTTCTCATAACAATAATGGATGAGTTATATGCTGCGCGATTCGGAACATTCCTCTTTAATTCAGAAATGCAAGGACGCGACCATGGTGTACGTGAAAGGACTATCTCATTGTGGGCATATATCAATGCAGACATCCAGTTGTATCAAAACCCACTTTATACTCCTGCTGAGATCAGTGGTCATCGTGTGATTTTTCCTCAGCATGCATTAGCTCAGCTTCAATTTTGGACAGCTTACTACATAAGATGGCATCCACTTATGCGTTTACAAGAGCCCATAGCACGTCGTGAGAGAGCCTTAATATTGATAATGAAACGATTCAGGGAACTTACAGCTGCCACGCAACGTGAATGTGTTAAACCAACTCTCAACAATGTATCTGATAACTCAACACACAGTAGGTCCCGTTCAAACAGTTCAAAGATATGAAAATGTACTCTTCAGCAATCAACTGAAATGTGATATTATCTTTAATCTCTTTTTTAAATTTTAAATTGATTTTAATTACTAATACAAAACTGCTACTAGAGTAACTTATTTTTTGGTATTTGGTCATCCCAAAAAAATGTGCTACACCGGGCAGCTTGATTGTCTGAAGCGCCTTGTGGGCGTGCACAAACCCAAAACCGCCTGCCGAGTCGACTACCTTTGGTTGTTTTCAACTTTTTCACAGTCCTCATGACGCAAGGTTCTTTGTGGCCAAGACATACAGGAGGTTTCTTCGGCCCTGAAAAAAGACTTCGCCATGCTTCAGTTGACTGAGCTGTTTTAGATGGATCGTAAATTTTTCTTTGGAGGGTTTCAGTCGTATTTTCTATACTTGAGGACTGATCATATATGCATGTAGACGTCTCTATTGGTATGTACTCTGATAAAAAACACGAAGAGTTAGTACATGAATTAACTGATAATATAGCAGTTTTTTCATTAAATTATGAGAATTGTTGTAAATAATGTTGGATTTGGTTATCAAGTGTAGTTAAAGATATATGTGCAATTCAGTATGAAAATGGAGAAATTACTATTCTTCAGGAAGTTATCTTTGATAGAAAATAATAACTACTTAGATCCCTCTAAAAATAAAATTCCTCGTGATAGACATAGAAGAATCACATGAATCAAGGGCATTATTTGATTCTAACCTGAGAACTTAGTGAACAGCGTTCAGACTAACTTACCCCTAAAGGTGATTTTTGTTTGCCTGAAAGCGGGACGTTTCTCTTTCGAATGCACATTTCTTACACAGGATACGGAAGTTGTTGTGTTATGAGAAGTAAAAGCTTGTTTAGTTACTTTGGAATGACTCTTTGACATTACGAAACTCTCTAAGTCCATTTGCTTTTTCTGACATTGAGGCCAGTAATGAGAGCATTTAGGTGGAAATGAATAGGAAAAAATCAAATCTGAATTGTAAAAATACGGTAGATCTGCATATATTGGGCAATGATCAGATCCATTTATATGAGACATCAGGTCTGCTTGTATATTGTTATCTGATATAGTGGTGATAATCTCCACAAGTTTCATGTCGAATAAAATATAATCCAGTCTGACTCCATAGTTTGTTTGACGAGCATTCGTGCGCGATGACCAACACGTAAAAGCATTTTTTCGATGAGGATGGAGTAGCCTAAGTCATAATTACATAAGGTGAGGAAATTAAACAATATGTTAACTCCAAAGTGACTATCATGGATGAAAACGCTCTCCAACTGTATTAATTAAACTGCAATATTACTAACAAGTACGAACGATTGGCATTTTTACTCGATATTTTGGAAGCCATTCTTAAGTTCTCAAAAAACTAAAAATTTTGTTACTAGAACGCTGCTAAAACTCCTGGGAATTATTTATTTAGACGACACAGTCTATATTTAAGATCACACAGCAACTGGTGGTTTATTTAAGTGGTACTGTTGAGTCCAAAGGTCCGGGAAACTACACAGGCACTAATTAGGGCGACTTCAGATCTATGTTGTATTTACCTGAGACAACCTAACTCATCATATGCAGTGATGATCTTCACAAAACGCTCCAGTTAACTGAATTAATTTGTTTTCAGAGTGCCTATAGAACTAATAACTTGTTCGTTTTTGGTAGGTTGCCTTAGAAGAAAAATCTTTCGGGAGTAGCTCTGGACTAACCACTTGTTTACAGATTTATATTTCGGTATACTATAGATAGCATAACAGACAAAGTAGCCATTCCAATTATTCACTTTATAATCAATATAAAATTAGTTGATATTTTATCGTAGTTATAATCAGTTAGAAAACACAGACTAGAACGAGAGGCTATCACCATTTTTTATCCAATTTATTGAAGAATGATTTAATGCATCTAGAGTAATCTTTTAGGAATAAGAGTGAGGCCTATTAATAGGTGCTTATTCATAATCGTTTGAGAAATTTGTTTATCTGGTGTGAGCTTGAAAATATTTATGCGGAAAATGTTCCCAGAAAAATTACTAACTTTCTGAATCCTAAACCCTACTACTTATCAGTTATTTTCCATTCCCAACCGATACCAACTACGTTGGGCGTATATCTCCCCGTCTAGTTTCCCTTCTCTGTTTTGAGTCATGCCAGCTTTAAACTATGCATTTTCATGTAAGTTTCTATGTTAGTGTGTATTATTACTGTATATTTCTAATTTCCTATGAGTATAAGTGCAGAATGGAATTAAGTGGTCATTTCTTACACAATTATCCACCTTAAGCATTCTAGCACCGTAATATTACTTTGAAATTTATTGTTGAAAAACTTGGTAATTACCTGAAGATATCCACGAATCTTCTTAAACCAACACTGCTTTGATTATCAAGACTTACGTCTTGTTGCTCTCCAATCAACAACTGATCAAACCACTGGCGAAAAGAGTTTGAAAACTTATCCATCTGAACAGTAGGTGAAAAAAAGTTTAAATAACTTTTTTCAAATAATCCTAACTTATGTACCAGTTGTATCTAAATTATTTTGAACAAGGCCGTAACTAACAAGGCAGATCGAATGTTTAAATACGCTTAGCTATTATTATAATAATCTTAAAATAATGATTGAAATCTGGGGCTCCTCATTCAATAGATCTACTACATAGTAACTAACGTATATATAAACTCGCTGTTTGTTATGATGGGATGACTTTATTTCATGACAGTTTTAGGTATGTTGAAAGTTGTCAGTTAAGGAAGCCTAATGGAATTTTAGTGCACAATTGCTAATCATGCAGACATATTTAAGCTTTAGTCGTACCACTTAAGGGTTATAAGATACGTTTAGCTTGTTTCATCAGTTTCACATACAACTATATCGCATAGATCACATTTAATCAGTCTGATTTCCCCGCCAATAAATGTATTTATCACTTTATACATAGGTTGAGGAGGCTGTAAATTCTAGAACTAAGGACGGGTTTTAGCTTGAATCTCCGTGCATATATTTAAAAGTCTTTTTGAAGGATTCATAATTTTTTCATTATGGTGGCATCTTATTACTTAGCTAAGATAGTGTATGAAAACTGAAGCATCTCCCTTACTCTCTACCTATCACAAAACTGTTGGATTTCGTTCACTTTGTCTTCCATTACTTTTATTCATATTTTTTCAATCTATACTGAGCTTAATTATTATCGTTTTGATAAACTTCGAGTGAACAATGTAACCACTCAGTTTTTCAACCTTAAATCACAGGTTCGAAACTCATGACACCTAGTTCGGTTTAAGATCTCGAGTAGTATTACTAGCATTAACACAAAGAGTATATTTGTTTGTTAAAACACATAAACATTGGTACAAGGAAGCACCAGATACATATGCGCCGTACAAATCTCATTCGATTTATGTGAGGGATGGGATACTACCCGGGTGCCCAAATCAAAGCAGATGGTTTCCTTAGGGGACCACACCCGGAGCCTTCGACCTAAAGGTCTGATCCACAAGGCAGTGGAGCAACGTAAGGATATGCAGTCACATGGTAGCCGGTGACCAACAATAGGTTCATACACCATTCGCTCCCTCAGGATACTGGAGCCCATGTGCACCATTGGTTTGGAATCAGGGTATTCCAACACCCCTAGGTGGACTCTGCCTGTCCACCGACCCGGTTAAAGCTCCGGACATTCGCTTTTCGTCCTCTCAATTTCGCGAAGAACACCCGCGACACGGGAAGGCAGTGAGTAGGAGTGCTCTGTCAGAGGCTATATAGGCGTGGCCATGTGAGAGCATTTTGAGAGGGAGAGCTGACTCTCCCCACCCTCGGCTGTACCAGGGCATTTGGAGGCGCAGTATGGCTTAAGGCTAAATAAAAGTACATAAATTAAATCTTGAAATGTTCGTAATTACACTTAGCTGACTTACCATAAGTTCGTCTGGAGCACAATGATCAATCATTTTGTGACAAATATTAAAGTCCCCAGCAATAACTACGTTGCTGAAATATTACGGACCAAATAAGCGAATAGCTTACTTTTCTATTAGAAGTGATTCAATGCAAAGTTGTACAGCAGACTGGAAAAGATGTTTGTAATTCAAACGTTCAACGTTTTCTGGATTTAACCTGGGAAAATATATGGACAACACAATCAGCGGCCGGATTTCGTCTGGAGTTCGAAAGGTTGTAAATATATCAGTAGAAAACTGAAGACCCAATACTCTTCCTTCCGCATCCAAGTTACGAGCTTCAGTATGAGAGATATTTAGTTTTCTTTTAAGGAAACCCCATCCATCAATTGAATTATTTTGACAAGAAATAGATTCGACAAGTATATCATTCAAGCTATGGAATGTTTTAGTTGGTTTAAGAGGATTGCGACAGAAAACCGCAGTACCTATTGTATCAACTGTGAAACGTCAGACATACCTGAATATCCTGTCTTGTGTATACTGTGACTAAAATAACCATTGTAATTATCCGCAAATGCAAATTCCCTACTTATATCAGCTTGAATTTGAAAGCATCAACCAATAACATAAACATACGTGTGGTTTTGGTCTCCTGAATACAAATTATATCAGATGTAAGAGAATCTAAAATACTTTTCAACGGATGTTGAATGGAGCGCAATCCATTTATATTCCATGAACAGATGCGGACACGATTCATACAAATTTAAAAGGTATACCTGAAAAAGATGTGTATAATTGCTAAATAGAACACATGAATTTACGTTTTTTATGGCAAAGCACACGATATACCAAATGTTTTATTTAGTACACTAAAATCGGTGATGCCGAAATTATGCATGGTGGAGATTTCTAAGCGTCCAATCTATTTTAGGGGAAATTTCGACTGTTCTTAGTAAATTTTGGGGAAGCCGCAGTAGGAAACTTTCAAAAAATGGCAGAAAATCCCCAAAATGTTTGGGGACGTTTTTGGTTTTTCCCAATATTTCCCCAGAATCTTACAAAACTTTGAGTTTTTTCCCCAAACTTTGGGGAAAACTACCAAACTTTTCACGACTTCGTGGAAAACCCCAAAATTTACCCAAAATAGGTAGATTGGGCGCAAAATCATGTTGTCAATACAATGAAGGGTTAACTATACACTTTTGTGTTTGGACACACCCGTTTAAAAAAGGCTGGATACCAAAGGGCTTAGTATCTATGATATGTCGAGCAACTTAACGATACTAGATATGTGAATATTTACTCAGTCAGTCGCAACGTATAGACTGGTTCGTATGTACATTGGTTCATTTTGCCATACCCCCTCAGCACAGAGGGATAAAACTGTCAGACCGAATCCCAGAATAGTAGAGGCAGTAATAGCATTAGTGTCAATAGAGAAAACTAAACATTAGATTTTAGCAAGGATTCGGTGGCATCGTCCATTGTTAGAGGTTACTGAGTACTTGAAAGTCAAAGTGCAGTAAGACTATTAGTGCATCACCTCGACAATCTTTAATTTTTTTCTAGAAGCGGTCAAATTAAAACAATTTTTAACTTCACTTGAGTTCAGCCATGCTACGCCTGATAGCCTCCATCCTTCAAGTAACGAAAGTGATGCCATCGTAGTTATTCATGATAAGGGACAAGTCTTTGACGATATAATGCTCTCGTGAAGATTTGCTAGTTAGTATAATTTCGAGATCTGCCTTCAGGAAAAACACAAGCGTATGCTTTGCTCAAGCAACCAATTAAGGGGAAATGATCCAGAACTCTCCTTTTTCGCCCATCATGTCGAGACAATACGAAATTTCCCCTTTTTTTCGCTGTATGATTGAAATGTCGCAGAACCGTATACTCTTCGCGTAAATGCTCGCCGAAGTGTCTTCTTTCCGTCCAAATTCACGTTCAATCGTTCACCTCTTTTCTAGCCCCAAATATCTATGTTCGCCAGCATTTCCTTGACAAGTCACACAACGACTGCTATCGACTACATTGGAAGACGATATATGGTTAGGGATATTTGTTGACAAGAAATAACATAGTTCACAAGGAGATTAGTAACAAACAAGTCCTAGTTACTTATTTTCATTGTAAGTGGAAAGTTCCGCGGACATTTACGAAAATCTCAAACGATTAATCGTTGGGCAAGGAGCTACATTATGGACTTGGTTCTCTGTTCTGTGGGTAGCATGTCAAGTTTCTCAGAGAGTGGAGATCTTCTTGAGAACTTCACTAGTAACTACCACTCAAGCATGCCCTTAGTGGACCTCGGGCTGTGAACCTCACCCGTTCATACGTTGATGCATTTGAAGACATGTAGCGGAAAATAAATCCTCAAAATATATAGTCCTGTAGGTCTTCAGCATTGATGCAGAACGCATAGCTGAAGGTGCTCAGTCAGTCAGCTACAACGTAAGACCAGGGATATACATGCATCGGTCCAAGTTGCCACATCTCATTAGCACAACAAGATGAACACCAAATTCATAAAAGTAATTAATTTAATGGTGGTAATATATAAAAGAAAGATTGTGTATAAGGATATAATACAGGAAGAAAGACAGATATAAAGCAATTTTAGTCTCACAGTTTAAGAAAAGACAAAGAGTGTATACACCTACGTCACTGTGATCGATTTTGAGCCATGTCACCCAGAGTCTCCGACCATTGGTTACGATAGTCACGCGGACCTCAACCAAGTAGTTTGCATCTACCAACATCGCTCAAAGCAAATGGTTTCCTTAGGGGACCACACCCGGAGCCTTCGACCTAAAGGTCTGATCCACAAGGCAGTGGAGCAACGTAAGGATATGCAGTCACATGGTAGCCGGTGACCAACAATAGGTTCATACACCATTCGCTCCCTCAGGATACTGGAGCCCATGTGCACCATTGGTTTGGAATCAGGGTATTCCAACACCCCTAGGTGGACTCTGCCTGTCCACCGACCCGGTTAAAGCTCCGGACATTCGCTTTTCGTCCTCTCAATTTCGCGAAGAACACCCGCGACACGGGAAGGCAGTGAGTAGGAGTGCTCTGTCAGAGGCTATATAGGCGTGGCCATGTGAGAGCATTTTGAGAGGGAGAGCTGACTCTCCCCACCCTCGGCTGTACTAGGACATTTGGAGACATTATCGCAAGTTGCAGATATATAAAAATTATAACCCCAAACAAAGCTAATACCTTCCATACTAATATATTTTTAGCATTAAATTAGGTCAATACCGTGGAAAACCATCTGAATTCGCTGAAAAGTAGTCAAAACCTAAAATTTTACCATAACATCGTTTTTTGTTCATTTTTCTTAGTCTTGAGAATGGTATTGTTTTTACGATGATCTATACTTTATTCACGTTATGTCATATAAAATTTACTCGTTGTCAACTTCTAGTGTATCGCTCCAGGGAAATAGATACTTCCTGGAGATCGGAAAACTGTTCTAACAAAACCTGCATAGTGAATTTTCAAGGACTTCACGATGCCATGTACCGTGAAATGCAAACCATATTTCAGTTAGCTTTTGCACAAAAAGATTTTTCAGATTTATCCAGGATTAATGTTAAACTTTTGACAGTGCACAGCATAGAAATAAGAAAGTAGAGCGAAAATGTGTCATGATGCCAAATTGTTGCTGACTACGATTCAGGGAAGCATAAATTAGCGAAATAAAACAAAAGATTATGAAGTTTTCAGAAGTTTGAAGTTCGGCTGCCCCTAGCTTTCTCCAAGCCTACTCCTACACCAGAAAACAACTATCGTTGAGACAGAAGGTGGGCAGGCATACGTATGCATGTCTCAATCACCTCAACTGATGGAGATTTATTATCTTATCGATTAATTTGTTTTCTTTACCTAGCGCCCTAACCCTAACCTCGAATTCGCTAACTTAGTGGTCTCAAATTACACGAGCGGTGCTTTAAAGACCTTCACGATGAAACACTGATAACATATGGATATCCTCTATTCTGAGTGGGCATGCTTCATGCCAATAACGTAGAGCGAAGCAAACTACTGAGCAGTGGACTCTCCTTTTGGTTGAATGACGAGTAACTCGCCTACCCCATAAGTGACGTCAGTTGGCAAAAGCCAACCGAGACTTTTGAATTTGTACCGAAATTTTGTCGAACACAAGGCCATCAGGACTGATGAGAATCCCCGGGTAGTTGAAGCCGTCAACACGTTCAGGCGCTTCACTTCCTATCATTAACTCAGACGATGACTAAGACGATTTCCGTACCAACACATTGGATTTGGAGGGGAAGAACTGTATTTCAAAGATGGTTGGAAGACTTCGTATTTTGTCAGTGTCTTTACGGAACAGAACGACATCATTTATGTATTCTAAGTAAATAAGTAAATCCCACGGTGTAAGGCCAACACCTGAAAAGTTAAGCAACCGAAGGATTATCTCTTTAAGCATGTTTTTGACAAAGTTAAATAAGAACGTGCAAAGCAGACAACCGTGAAGATCAGTACTTGAAGTAAACGATCCTAGTGACAGTTTGCATTGAATTGTAACTTCAAAAGCAATGTTCAAGAAAAGAGCCTGTAAATGTTGATTCGCTTTTTAAATAAACATATTAACGATAAACACTGCTGTAGAACATCATTATCATAAAGTTAGAAAACTGGCTTGAGGTTGTTAATACAGTTTGCCTATAGTCCTAATAGATTAAGTCAGAACATATATTGTAACTACCGAGAAGACGAACACTAGTTCTCGGATATCTTTACAAACAATATGAAGTGAAATATTTCCCTGATTGGATTTCTGATCAATGCTTCGAATTGTTCCCAATGGCAGCTTTAAAATGTATCTCTTTCTATCTGAACCCTGAAATGATTTTGGTGTACGAGCAGAACTAGCTTCGTTTGGTAAAGCAATAAATACTACTTGGAAGTTTGTTAGCTTTTAAATAAGCGATAAGAGGATCAAACCTCTATCACACCATGCAGATTTAGACCACCATAAGTTACATGAGAAGCCAAGCAATGGTCAACCCTCTCTTCGCCGGGGAGTTTACGATAGGCATGGCCTGAAAGTAAACTGCTATAGGCTGACATTTAGCGCAGATATCACGAAATAACGAAAATCCTCAGGTTATCCAACTCCAGTCATATAGCGTCATAGTCAAATATGCCGCCCTGAACGGTATTTGTTGTGTTATAATACGGATCAAAAATTAAGTAGCTTATGTTGCTTTGAGTGGTTCCGAGCACTGAATAAATGTAACTCTCGACTGGCTTATCAGATATACCAGCCTAAGAGCTTGTCTAAACCAAATGATTTTTTTGCGCTATCTTCTTGTTTTTCGATACGGTTCCAGGTATCTGGTTATGTTCAGTGTGTGGTAGTATAACCACTTGACTGCACCAGTTCTAGCCAGCCTGGTACTCGTTTGTGGACTTGTATATCTTTTAGTTGAGTGGATGTGTTTGTCTCAGGTCTATAGGGTTTCTGGAACAAGTAGTTACCACATTATCAGGCAGGAGGTTGGTTGATTGCAACGTGAAAAATAATAGAGTGAAAATTCGAATGTTAAAAGAAAATGATTATTTCAGCAAAAAATTAGTAGATAGGTTAATTAACCAGTAACCTGTCTCTCGACCACGAGAGACAGATAACCCCGACTGGTGCTGGTATCATAACCGGTATGGCAAGTCTTCTAGAAATTGCAGGAAGCCCTACAATTACCCGAACTCCAAGTCGACCGACACAAATAAAAACTTGAGAAACTTCCCAGCCGACACGCGTTAACGGCAACCGTAGCCGGTGAACATAGTCACCCCTTATACGTCGCGGATGTGACAACGAAAGTTCGCTACCTCGTCGACACTGGCGCAGAAGTTAGCATTCTTCCGCGAATTCCAACGACAGGCTTCGCGAGTCTGTTTTAAGCTTACAGGCGGCGAACGGAAAACCGATCGCTACGTATGGTAAAAGGTACGTCTACCTTAACGTGGGTTTACGCAAACCTATCCCTGGATTTTTGTGGTCGCAGACGTTTCTATGCCAATCATTAGTATAGACCTGTTACAATACCACAATCTACTCATCGACACACGCAAACGAAGGTTAATAGACGGAAATACTAAGTTATCCGTTTGCGTAACTCCTTTTTCTGGTTGCAGATTATCCCCAGTCACAATTAAGCACACCATAGACCTCTTATATAAACAATTACTCGATAAATACTCCGGGATATATCAACCGCAACCGAAATAGCCATGTGTAACCAGCAATTTCGCACATCCCATCTCGATTACAGGACCACCTGTATTCTCAAAAGCATGACGACTGGCTCCCGAAAAACTTAGGTTGGCTAAAAACTAATTCGACCACATGATAGACTTAGGAATAGTTCGACCGTCAAATAGCCCTTGTTCATCTTCTTTGCACATAGTCCCTAAAAAGGACAGCAATGATTGGCGTCCAACTGGTGATTATCGGCGTCTGAATGCTAAAACCATTCCCGATCGTTACCTGTTGCCTCACATTCACGATTTGACAGCTACCTTGAAAGGTACAGCTGTTTTTTTCAAAAATCGACTTGGTTAAAGCTTATAATCAAATCCCAATGACTAATGACGACATTTCGAAAACCGCCATCATAACTCCTTTCGGCGTCTACGAACTTTTACGAATGCCCTTTGGCCTAAGAAATGCTGCTCAAACCTTCCGAAGGTTCATAGATGATGTAATCCGAGGTCTCAACTTCGTACATGCGTATGTTGATGACTGTCTAACAGCTAGTTCAGACAGTGAATCACATCTTCAGCATCTAGACATTGTTTTCGAACGACTTCAAAGACATGGCATTACTGTAAACATTCAGAAATGCCAAATCGGAACCAACTCCTTAGACTTCCTAGGACACACTAGTGATGTCCAAGGCATCCGACCTTTTAGAAGCACAAAGGCGCCATTCTGAATTACCCAGAACCGACCACGATTAAGCAGTTGCGCACTTTTAACGGCCTTGTAAGTTTCTATAGACGGTTCACACCGAATTGCGCATCCCTTATGAAACCGTTGACCGACCAACTTCGTGGAAATGCGAAACCAATTAATCTAGACGAAACTGCGCGAAAAGCATTCTCCACAGTTAAGGAACATATCGCTAAGGCGATATGGTGATCGTGTCCAGATAATATGCTCGTGTTTGGATGGCTTGGTGTGCTAAATATGTTGTATGCCATTGTCAGATCACCTCTTACTCTCCTGTTGCCCAAGGAGAATGATCCCAGGTGTTGGAGTCTTTCCTCGTAAGGTTTACGCTTTAGACCTGCCACACATTTAGTTTCTCGCCTATGCACTTGGTCTAAGATATTTGTGTCCCTTTTAAAGAGAGGGAAATCTACGATATTGTGGACTTCAAGGTGAAGCCGTGAAAGCCTTCTAACGTGTTAGGAGCAAACCTGGGGTGATTGATCTAGATCGTCTTCTCACAAAGTAGAGAGTTATGTTTGCCTTACTTGTCTCTCCTATGGAGTTTGAGCTGGTGTCTGAGCTCTCTGTGGCTACAAGCCTGAGATCACGCTCTAAGACAGTAGCAAGCGGATTTCCACGGAAAACGTCGGTTGAGTGACATAGGTTAGAATCTGCATAACATGACATTTCGACAGTTTAAGTTTTAACCCATTATCTATTACCTATTCCTTCATTGTCGTAGAATTCTTTTGAGGCTCAAGTGAATCGATTTCGCTTTTAACGAACCCCCAGGTTGTTAGATCCATTTTGAAAGTGAAAAACCCTTCATGCATACATTTGTGATTTCTTCCTTGTGGTTTCTTTATTTGTATATATTGTTAACTTTTTGATGCTAATTAAGACTGTAACGCTTAATTTTTTTGGTTTTCTTATCGTTTTTATTGAGTCTCTATGTTCCTTACTGAACTGTATTTAGTTTGTTTTAATCGTTATTATTCTGGCGGCTGCTATATTGACTGCTCGCTCTTTGATTGTGCGGTTTGATTTTGACTGGGATTGTGCATTTTTGGTTGTAATTTGGAGCACTTTCCCAGAAATTGAAACACTTTGTGTTACAGAACAGCCGCTCAAACGGAATCTTACTTGATCTATCCAGAAAGGATAGAATAACACTCACCTTTTGGTGTTTTCGATTGAATATTTTGGTATCAATTGTTGGTTGAATAACTGGGTGGTAATATTTGTTTAGAACCGTTATTACCCCCAAAACACCTTGTTCTGATTTCGATTGGGGGTGCGCGTCTCTAATTTTACTCGTCAGTTATTCAACAAATCAAACCTAGTTGGAAACTAGGTTTGGATCTTACACAGGTCTTTGTATCGTCTGCACAGATCTGTTCCGTCAAATAAATTTTATCTGGCGGACTGTTAGTAAAGATTTAAAGCAAGAGTGGACCTGAGATTGTTCCTTGCGAATCTCTTGACCTTTCAACCCACCTATTCGCGTGCACTCTATTCACGTCGGCATTAAACATCCTGTTTTCAAAATACTTTTGAGCCACCATAAAGTTGAACCCAATTATTTAAAACCATCGTATATCATTTGAGTCAATTGTTAGGAAGTTCTTCCACACGATCCATCACCCTTTGATATGATATTTGAACTTTAAGTCATGGAATTCATATGTGAGTATAGGCAAAAGTGAGTCGCGTTCGATGGCATTTATTTGCATAAATTTTACTGACCTTTCACTATAGTATTAGCTACATTGTGGTGGTAGTCACACAATTATGTTTGGGACGGACAGGAATAGTCAGCCTTGACTGGAACCTGAAAAGAAATATTTTGTTTGATATTATACCTCTAGCAAACTTCTGCCTCTGGTAATTGCGATTGGTTAACGGGTTCACTAATGATTATAAGACACCCATCACTTTGATCCGGTTCAACCTTTGAGTGCCTGTACGACCTTTTCTCATGCATTTGTGTGCGAGAACGCGAATGTGGTAAAACGCATCTTACACTTATTCCATACACGATATTAACACTTCACTTCGCCTTGATTAGTAAGTTTCTATTGTTATCTACCGGTCTTTTGTATATCAAGTTTAGTTTTTGGCGCAGGGCATGGCTACTACTAATATCAACATGCGGTTGTGTTTCTACTGTCACTTCGTTTCTATTTTAGTTCTCCCTGGTCAGTAGAGTTTTTTACTAGAGCGTTGATTGTGTGAGATCTTACATTAGTAAACTGCTCCTTGATTGAGCTTGTATTAGTTAGTTGATTCTGGTTGTCGCCTTCTGGATTGAGGCGTGTTGTCTGCTTTCTAGAAATGCCTGTCCCCTTGATAAGTAATCAGCTTCGTAGTAACAGCTTGGTAACTGAAAACTTTATAGCTTTTTTGTATCCAACTCCGGACACATAAATTCACCATACAACCTATTTGCCGAAACGCTTTGGGTGTATTTTATTGTTTGAGTCTTCATAATCGTTTTAGAAAGGTATTTTACCACAATCGCCTGAATCGAAACACAGTTTTGGATATGTCCAACCGTATTTGTCGTTGATCATAAAATCTTCTTTATGAACATGTAAAAACGAAATTGGGGCTTAAAAGAATATTCAAATCTTTACTCCCGTGCCCGGAAAACGGAGAGCCAAATTATCGATGAATACCAATACTTACATCGTCCTCGCTCTGTGACAATGCTTATTTAACTGATCATTTATTTCATCGAAGTAACCTTGAGTTATGATATAAATTTTTGTTCTTTTATTCTACAGCCATTTGACAGAAATTTTTATTGCTCACACTTCTTTATTTAACTTACTATGTAATTGTCTTAAAACTTTTAAGGGACTGACTTGTATTGAGAACACACTGAAAGTGCTTTCAGAGCATTTCATTGGCCAGTCAGTAAAGCGCTGGAAATTTATCAGACAGTTTGACTTATATGTTGTATCCAAGGTTTAGGATGATGGTTAGTGGCTATATTTATTATGAATAAAAGAGTCGTTACACATGATGAACGCGCCTGTAAGAATGAGCCATGTCATCCGAATGAGTTGAACTTTGGAGGAATGTTCCTACCTTCTCCATTCTTGACTTTCTCTTCCTGTTAACTGTTGAATATCTATTTTCCCAGTTATCTCATATTCGGCTTTGAGGAATGTGTGGTTAGGACCAATACGACTTCAAATCGTCAATTTGATGTTTTTACCAAATAAAAATCAGAAATCCCGTCATGTTTCTCCTTTTGTTAAACCTGATTTTGTGAAAACTACATTGAGCGCTAATCGCAAGCAGCAAAACTTGCTAGTATGCTGAACATCCATGAATTGGGAAAAACGCGTTGGTTTTAAATCATAATTCGTTAGTTACGTAACCGCCATCATCTTCATTTTTAAATAACTGTTGAATGTCTGTAGTCTCCAATATTATGACCTCGCTTCAGCCAAATGAAACAAAAATATAACATCTCTCGAAACCATCTGTCTTACTCAGACAGAGCTAAAATCTCTGGAGATTGGTGACTATGGTATGTACTGGAACAAAAATCAAGCTTATTTTTTGTAGAAGAGTTCTATTAACTTTAGAACTGTACGAGATAGTTCACCTTGGGACAAAGTTTCACTACGTGTCTTAAAATGACCTGACTGGCAACACGCATTTGGAGCTTGAGGTGAAATAAACTCAATGTGCAAGGCTATATGGTTTTCTATTTAAGAAACAGTAGCGGAAAAACTCTGTGTAGGCTAGCGATATAAAAGTGAAAACTTTTCTGTAGTCTTGGAATGTATGGATTGTTCAATGTTTCTCAGCTGCCAAGGAGCTATATGATGCATGGTTAAGAAGTTGATTTCCGCGTCGCAGGTGATAAGGGCTAGAACAGTTGGGTGACAACAAATGGTAGGGAGACTACACTTGCCGAGTTAACAGAATTTGCATCGTCTAACGCAGGAATATTACTCTACAGGCTCGTGCAGATTGCAAAAACTAGTGAACGAGTTGTGAACAAGGTACCCTGTTGCACACAGGGGTTGTCGTTTGATAAAATCATCACCAAGTCGTCCTGCGTTATATGTGGAGAGAGCCACATAGTTGATAAATGTTCCCAATTCTCCTCTTTAGCAGCCAACGATAGGTGGCCAAATGCGAGCAAGAAATGCCTGTGTTTTTATTGCCTTATAAGGGGTTCTAGGTCAGTGGATTGTAAGGATCTTGTTGTGTGTACTATCGAAGGTTGTCATGATCTGCATCACTCAATGCTGCATAAACCCATTAGAGTTCAGTGAGCGATTAAATGAACGTCATTGTGGGTAGAAAAAGTCACCAATAGAGTGTGTTTCTTTGTCTAATCCCTGTGCATCTTCAAGCTGGAAACAAAAAAGTTTGTGGCAATAACTTTCTAGACATTGGTTTAGATACTACCCTAGTCAAGTCAAGCACTGTACGACTCTTAGGATTATCGTTGGAGAGCGCGTCGATCACCATGAAAATGGTAAGCGGAAATAAGTTAGTGAGATCAACAACAAAAGCTTTTGGAGCCTACTGGTTAGACGGAAACGAATTTGTATGTACCGACCAGGCTGTTAAAATACATGAGTCTTTGGTCCATAGGCCAAGGAAACACGTGAAAGACAGTGCTAAAAATGGTTTCATCTGATGTACTAAACCTTTCCAGAGTGAGCAGGTGGCGAATTTATGTTGCACATTGCTTGTGACATGCCTGGAGCGCATTGGATCCTGGACCGGAGGTTAGATGAAAGATTCTTTATGCTACTAGGGCACCGCAAGGAAGGGTTCTTTTCGGACAAGCAGACTGTAACAAGACTGATAAAACGATTGTAAAAAATATTTTTTCAAAATACTGACCCTGTAGAGCAGTTGAAAAATGTATATTACTATTAGTTTACTGACGTCCTTCCGCGTTATAAATCACTGTCTTTGGACGATTTAATAGCTATGAGCATAGTGGAGCGCGAGCCTTATTTTGCTAATGGTTGCGGGGTTGCTCCTCTACCTTGGAGGATAGAAAGAAATCTGGTTTCCGGGAGTCACATTATAGCCAGCCGAAGATTGGAAAGTCTTATGCTCTGACTTATATTCAGTAAAGACATTCTAAAAACTACACCTGTGCCATGCAGCAAACGTTTGAAAATGGGTGTGCGATTGTACTCTCAGGCATGCAACTAGATCCGAGTTAACATCCAAGATGGTATTCGCCCCATCATGCTGTGACGAGCCCTAAGAAACAAAGGAAATATAGAGTGGTGTTGGATTATGATGACAAGATGTATGGGAAATCTTTGAACGAGCTCTGCCAAGATACGATAACAGACCTAGTTGGTCTCCTATTACGTTTACTTATGGAACCGGTTGCTGTTTCTGTAGATGTAAAACAAATCTTCACCCATGTAAAGGTCTCAAAGCTGGATTGTGGGGCATCGCACTACCTTTGGTGGCGAGAGACTGATGTCGAGTACGAATCTGTGGAGTATAAGATGACATCGCTCCTCCTCAAGGCAATATCTCCACCGTTCTGTGCATCGGTAAAGACGATTATAAAGTTCTCTAAGGATTATGATAGCAACGTAGTGGACTGGTTACTGCACAACGTTTACGTACACGGTTTCCTAGTATTGTTTCTTAATGATGATGTGAAAAATTCAGTGGTAGAATTGAACGGATTGATGGTTCGAGGGGGTTTCAAGTTGATAAAAATGGGTAACTAACGTAAAACTGTTAAGGGAAGTTTTTTCTCAATTCGATGGTATGGAAACGTTGGTTGATGTTCCATTGAATCATGGATCCACTTATCAAGCCCTTGGGATTGAGTGAGATACCATGCGCGGTGTTTTTAAATTTCACTTTCATCCAGAGGAAAAACCTGTGGTCAAGAGAGCAATACTATCCACCGTTTCATCACTGTTCGATTCACCAGGTCTAATTGCTACAATTTACTTTCCTGTTAAATAACGCCTAAAGAATCCTTGTGAGTCACACACTGGTTGGGAGCAGCCCCTGAATGCTAGTGTTTTGTCCTCCTGGAACTATCGGGTTAAGTTTGTGAGGGTGCTTGGTACAATAACTTCCCAAAATATTAGAAATGAGAACAGAGAGAGCTTTGGAACGATGGGATCACATATGTTTTGGGATGCCTCCGAAACAGGTTACGGTGCAGTGGTCCACTCGTGGAAGGTCTTCAAACACAAGCCTTTGTACAGCGTTTTACATTGTAGTAAGGCCAGAGTCGCTACCATAAAACCGGTAACTGTGACTAGATTAGGGTTAACAGCAACACTATTGAGTGCCCGAACGAGTGAATTTTTGAAAAGAAATCTTTTTCGCATGTTTGACAAGACTCATTTCTGAACGGATTTTTTGACAGTTCTGTACTATATGAGAAACGCAGAGGGCAGGTATTCCACATTCCTGGCTAATCAAATTAAATGCACTTAATTAATAACAAGTGAAAATCGCCATTATTATAAAAGGGATATAAATAAAAAAGGTCCCTAACCATCAGGATTCAAGAACAGAAACAGTTAAACAATAAAAAGAATGCAAACGATTGGGTGAATGAAATGTTCCTTTGGACAAAACCTGTAACAAAAGGAACACACTGAAAATCCCTCCACAGAATTTCATAAACAGTATTGTCATTTATAAGAACTCTCGTCTAAATTAGAGCGAATAGTTTCACAGTATTTGAGCGCCGAGTTGATGTAAGACATTAAATAGGAATAATATATATTTGTAAAATCTCAGCGAATGAATTTGTAGTAAATCCAACGTTTCGCCTGGCTGTATTTTTTATTTGTTCCTTCACCTTGTATGGTATTGTGGCCCTTATTCAGGTCTCTTTTAACCGCATTTTACATTCTTCAGTCTTCCTCGTCTGTGGTTTTGCTACGTGACTTATTAAAGACTTACCTTTTGTTACTTAGTTTTTCTGTTGCGTGTCACCGGACTATTGACAGTAAGGTCGTGTCTGACCAAGCTCAAGATCACTGTGTGGTTCAGTTTGTGACTGTCAGCCTTTGACTGTCTGTCTAGAAAGATTCCTGGAGTTCCTGCAGATATATATCTGACCCCATCTTGGCGAGAATATTTTTGTTGACTCTCAGGTATTGAACTCCTGTGGGTTAACGATTCCTTTTGTTGTTTAGCACACTAATCTGTGCAAGAGAAACCCTTGACCGTAAAGCATAGGCTGCACCTCTTCAGATATTTTGTATTTTTAGTATAATTTATCTCTTAAGTAAAATCCGTCTAAAATGAACACAGTTTATGTTTTGATATAATTTAATACGAGTAACTTAAAAACGCTTTGTACTTTATACAGAAGAACGTGGTCTGATCTACTTGAATAAATTTCGGTTCATCCGTTCTGCGTTCAAACTGAATATCGGCACTTCGGCCGTCTCAGGGGTTTGGGAATAGGAATTCATGTTTAGCCGACTTACTTATTGCGAGAGAGGAAAGGGCGACAACCCGAGACAACGGATTATGATGATCATAGATTTTAGCGACGCATTTAGTAAAGTTTCTCACTTAGGTCTTTTTTGGAAGCTCTCGAAATTAGAAATTACAGACGCCGTACAACAGTGGATGGTGAACTTCACCTGTGGCTGTAGGGAGAGAGTGAGGGTTAGTGGGATACCATCTAAATGAAAGCCGGAGTCTAAAGGCACCATCTTCGGTTCCCTGTTTGTTCTTCTTTACGCCAAAGGATGGCCGCGACTGATTAAGTCATCGGCATTATTGCTTTCAGATGATATCAAAACGTGTAGAAAAGACGTAGCGAGACTTATCATTCCGATCTTCAAGCTGACTTAGATGAATTAGGTAGGTGTTCTTAGGTTTGGAGCCTAGAAATTAATTAAGGTGTGTCAATGCACACCGGACATGGCAATAGGTACCAGTATACTCTCGACGGTACGTCGCTTCAATGCGTGTAGGAACGGAAAGACTTAGGGTTGACAGAAAGTCACCACTTAATAACGGTTGCACATTGCAACGCAACAGTCGCCAAAGGCTTCCACACGTTGTGGTTACTTTGTTGATCATACAAAAGTCTTGAAAGTTTCAGCATGGAAAGGATTTGAGGCTCTCTCACTTGTTCGACCGAACGTTCTTTTGGAAGAGTCGAAAGGGGGAGCTTTATTCATGCGTTGAGGTAATAAATTCTATTAGTTGACGATTTGATGAGAAATTCAATAATCAGCTGACAAGCAATTTGTTCTGAACATATCAACCTTTTTAGAGGAACCTTATATTGTCATTTCATTTCTTTAAAAGCGATTCCGTCCCAAATTTGTCTCATCATTTCGCTCCTTCTAGAAATAGCCACTTTTGAGGCAATCCTGAGAAGTTTAAAATCACTTAGTATTGTTTGTTTGAATCTTCCCATCGATGTGTTAGGACTGCAACTGGTCAGTCTCTAATTGGCATATGTGCATACTGTGCGTATTGCCTCCATATAGCCTTGATTCCACTGCTAGCCACTATCCATCTTTGCTCATAATCCTGAGATGGTTCAATAACGGCGATCTCATAAATTTAGAGCGAGTATCCGATTTTCTCATAGAGTAGTCAATATCTAGAACACTTTACTCGATCAAGTGGTATCACCTCATTAGAAAGCATTTTTAAGGAGAAGATTCACCTCCGCTGAAAAACAAGCTGCAAAGATTAACACAGGTATATTATTCTGTAGATCATCAACGTAGATGATTTCTGTCGAATGAATGGAGGCCTACTCAAGTTAGAAGTGAATGGTATAACGAACCAGCCAATTTCAAAGTCACACCTTGCGGTCAGTATGTAATAAGTTTCACACCTTCAACGTATCAAAGTACCACAGCCGCTTTGAAGACTGCATAACACAAATGGCGTGATTACGTAAATATATTAGTAAGAATGAGTACAGAGATGTTAGTGAGACCACCAACGCATGGACCAGTCCATGACGCATGATTAACTGATCCGCGTTTGTTGTCCTTGACATTGTAAGAGATCGATGACCTGTTCGATGTTCAGCGACCCAACTACCGGATGATTTGGCTAGGGCTCAGTGACATTTCACCGCTCCTACAATCCTTCTTACTGAAGAATAGCTTCTTGAGTAAAGCTTTCATGGTAAACCTTGTAGAAGATCTTTTACAGTTATTTGGAACAAAAATTGAATCCAAATATTTAGCACTTACTCAGGAAATAAATGGGGAAGTGCCTGTATATTCTTTGAAAACATTGGACTTTGAGGATACGTAAGCTATCTTAACATAACTTCAAGGTTATATTGGAGTTTGGATTTTGTTTTCGCTGCACGTATGCGGTAAGACTGGATAGGTCACTGTGGAATATCACCTTGTTCAGTTTAGTCGTCTTATTGTTCTTAGCACTACTAATCAATAGGATCTACGGTGTGGAATTGTGGTCGGTCGAGTAGATAGAAACTAACCAAACAACCAATAAAGGCGAACAAAGGGGAAAATGCATTGGCAAATAAGGGGGAAACAATGCGGAAATGCACCAAAATATCTGCTTTTTCGTCCATCCGGGGGAAATAAAGCGGAATTTCCCCTTTATGTCGCTCTGTGTTTCAAATGTAGCTAAATTGTCTAGTTTTCGCCTAAATATCCGCCGAATTGTCTACTTTTCGCCTATATACACACCGATGTGATTTCGCACCCACTTTAAAAACGCTTTTGTCATTAACCCAAACATCTGTGTTCACCTTCATTCCCACAACACAGCATACGAAAAGTGTAATGTACGTAAAATATGGTATATACATACCATAAAAAATTTGAACATATGTTCATTCCACCTATTATTTCCTTCCATAACGCCTGTTGGACTATTGAGAATCGAAAAATTCCTGTGAATTCTAAAATGTAAAGAAAAAACTACGTTCCTATATCTGAAAACCTTGTTTTTGCACAACTAGCTATTTGAAGCTGAACTTACGGTTATTTTCATTAACACGGAAGACTTTACCTATAGATAAGTCGAAGGCAGTAATCACTTTAAAGTCGTACGTACGTATTCTTTCTTCCTTCGATAGCGCCTTTGTACCTTGTCTCTCATATCGTGAAAAAAACCTTGCTTAGCGATTTCATACAGTTTCGCAATTTCTTTTCGTTGGCAGACGATGAAAGGAATCGATTAGTTAGTGCATCCAAAGTTTAAAAACCATATCTTACTTCGAACGCAGCTGTAGAACCGGCACCTCTGAAGTGCTCGTTTTGATAAAGTGCAAAGTAGCGTGAAATTACTGGCAACTTCAGGTGTCATGATGCACGACAAAATATATCGCATTGACGTTTTAGGAGCATCATCCATTAAACGCGTCAACATGGCCATCTGTAATACGAACAAATGATAAAGTTACTGTTGTGTTCTTACAAATCTGTCCCTTACATCTTTCTGCTTTAGACAAGCGTCCAATGTTCCCAATTCCTCTTCAGAAGACAAAGGGAACTGTTGACTTGATAGTCTACAGTCAAATTGATGCGTATATTCGCGCTCAGAGAACTTCAAAAGCAGCTGCTCTATATTTGTACTCAATTCGCTAATACTTGACGATATATACTTCAGCAGTGGCTTACTCAGCCGCTAACGCACTGCCTACACGCCAAGAATCGAACGTTCAAGGCGAGGCGTCTAATTGTGTCGAACTACTTAATTGACATCTACAATGTAAAGGAACGTACTTGGCATGTTATAACATGTTAGATGATTTCCAAAACGTACGAAAAAGGAAGAATAAGGGAGACATCCTGTAACACAATAAGAGAGAATAAGTGGGCAACTTTACTAAAAGTTTCGTCCGCATTCCACGTCGGAATATCGCGACATTTCCTTTCGCCGCAGTGGGTTTGAAATGTCGCTGAATTTACACCCACTTGTCATCCAAATACGCACCGGCTTGTTTACTTTTCTCCGTTTATGCAGACTCCACACACGATTATATGTTCTTAGCCCAAATGTCTCCCACCTTCTTCATAGTCTACAAGAAGAATAATAGGTGGTAGATGTTCGTCACACGTTTTTTTTGTTAATGCAAAGTTCTACTTTCATAGACAACTTTAATGTCAAAATTGACGATATTATTTATGGACGGCATTTGGGCTATACTGGGTTCAAGATGAGATCATAAGTTTTGTGAAAAGTTAGTATTATGAATTATAGTTAGCAATTAGAATCAGGTCTTTATCACAAAGTGATAATACCAATTATGCTAGAATACTGTATATCCATGTGGAGGGAGTGAGTTTTGCGCCAAAGTTCAAGTGGTTCTATGTGGAATTTGGTTGATTCTTCCATTAATTGTGGTTCCTCTGAGATGAGCAAAAATAGGAAACCTCATTGTTGATTTGTACCATCAGATAGAAATGGATATAAGCCCTCTCATTATCTTAGCTGTTTATACGTAACATTTTCAAAATGTTTCTGAACTTAGTCATACTGTGATGTGTACTACTGGTATCCACAGATGTAAGTGGTATATGTCACCAATCAAAAGTGAAATGCCTGGAGGCAAAAGGTTGAGAAGATTGAAGAGAGGAGAACGAGAACAGAGAGTGTTAGGTATAGAAACAAAGAAACAACAAAGTCTGAGACAAATGATGAATATATTGCATGTGAAGTGCCTACTGTATGGTTGTTAGCTTTGTTCAGTTCTTTTTTTTACCAATGAATATACTCAGTTACTCAGAAAATGTTCCATTTTTAGTTTTCGCTATCCTACCGTTAATGTTCTTTATTTTTAGATAATACATCAGATCCTTCTCTTCCTTGGAATACATTGAAAATGGATTCGATTTTAAGAAATTTAAAGTACTCAAGGGACGCACTTACTCCCTTAATAAGTTTGGCGAAGACATGGTAAGCAAAATTGATCAAATACTTACATTACCAGGCGACGACCAGCTGCAGCTTGGACCGTTACCGCTGGTGTGCTATTCGTTTATTTTACCGATTGGAAAGTGATATGCACTCGAATTCCACTTTATAATCGTAAATTCTTGGATTCAGATGAGTGAAACATTGTTTAGCTTCGAAGCGACCCGAAGACATAAAAATAAGGAAGCACACAGTTCCTCAGAAATTCTTTCACTCAACTAGCTGATATTATAACATAGTGGTCTAAACATATAGCATATTTCAGAATACATATTTATTAGAACTAAGATTTTTTAATAAAAATAAAGGGGTGAATTGTTTGATTTGGGTTCTTTAATTATAGTTTCCCATAAAATACTACTATTTATCAAATCTGTGTGTTTTTAGGACACTTCAAAATAGTTTGTTATTTTTAGAAAATGCAGCTACATTTAGGTAATTAGTGTAACTATAAAATACAAATGAGAAAATTGTGTACTAAGATGAAAGTACTTCCTGATAATGAACAAGTTTGTTACTTTTTGAAGTTAGTTTATTTAATACATCTTGAGAGATAACAATCATATTTACTTATTTTATTGAACAAATAAATAAATAAAATACACTTACCAAACATTGTGGTTTGTAGTCTTGTAGGATTCCTTTATTTCTGTTTTTTGAGACGTGTTACCTTTTTGTGTTTATCAATGTGGAGGCATTCTTAATTATCCTATTTGATTGCTTTGTTTAGAAAGATTATGTGGTATTGAGGGAAATATCCCTAATTGTTTATATATGTGTGCTTATATATTCGACTGTTGAGAAGTTTTATCTATGAAGAATTGATAGGAACTGATGTGTGAATAGAATCCTGGTTCCGGGTCACGTCATTAATTTTTTCAAACATATTTTAAGTTATCAATATATTTGTTAGGAATAGTCGTTTAAATTACATATTGACTGATGTTATTAATAGTTCACATAAACTAATATGATTAATTGCCTTGAATGTGAGGTGAATAGTAGAGCCCGACCAAGTTTTCCTTTCGTGGAAATGTTTTTTTATTTAGATACGAATATTGGTACAAGAAGGCACCAAGTGCATATTCGTCACCAAAGTCATTCGATATATGTGAGGGCTGGAATATTTCCCGGATGCCCAAACCGAAGCAGGTTGTGGGACTGACTTTGTCACGGATTTGAAAACTTCGACGGATTTACAACACGTCAATCAAAGTTTTTATTCTTGATGCTGAAGTTCTCCCAAAGTATTTGTGGCATAAGATAGATGTATGTCAACGACTTTAACTCGAATTCCAATGGATAGCAAATCATTTATCATTATATACTAGCGTACTGCATTCATTTCTACTTGTAGTTTGTTAGTGATAAGTACGACACGATTTGGAATGTAATTATCCATCAAGTGGGGTAATTATCGCCACTCAAGAAAAAAGTGTTATCGATATTTCACTGAAAAACTTCTATTTATCGGTTATTACAAGACTAGTTGAATTTACGAGTTTATTCAAATTAGAACACCATTGGAAACCCAGAAGCACTGGACGACTGTTTCGTCTTAATATGGGACTCAGACCCAGGATTTTCGGTCTCGCCTACGAACGCTTAACCTCTAGACCGCTGAGGCGGCATACAACGGTGTTGATGTCTAACTTCAACCATTCCGTAATATTGCACGACCGTCCACCGTTGTCTTCCGTGAGTGGCTGACTCGATCGATTCACGACCGTGTGCAACCCTTCATCCATTGTCTGGAGTGGATAAATTCCTCACACCCGACAGGGATCGTACTGCATTGGTTAGAGCGAATCCAATATGAAATAAGCACTTGCTTCCATTTTCATATTGTTCCAAGTAATATAAATTGTTCAACAGTTCGTTCTCGCTGTTACATTCGTACTATTTAACTTGTCCTGCGTGAGCAAAATGCTAAGATTCGTAGTGTTTGAAGGTAAGCATTTGTTTTGTAATAATCCCGTCCGTTATCAGAAAAGTTGTACAGACATTCCACTCATGATCAAATCAACAACAGGAATTGTTGCGATTCGATAGTAAGTAAATCCAACTGCTTATAAACCTCATATTTGTATGCGAGGAATTAGTGATCCTGTGTAGATATAAACTTCAGACAAACACTTGTAATTAATTTAAATCCATTCGGTAAAACACGAACTACTTATGCCTACTACCGTCGATTATTGAGTGACATTAATCTTAATTTTGGAAGTTTACCAATTTTAATGAAGTGATCCTTATTAGTTTGAATCTCACCAGATTGTACCTTGCAAGAAGTGGTTGCTCTGAATTACTTGATTATAAGAATTTCCGGACGGCTTTAGCATTAAACAAGGAGATTACGTCCCTTCTGCCAAATTGCAGTATATCTAAAGTGGAATGAAATGTCTATAAGGAAACCTATCCAACAGCATTCTTTAACAAAACACAAATGCTACTTGATATATCAATACTTCGAGAAAATTATCCTCGCAAAAGTAAATTTAGCGATTCTAATTCCCAATTAATTGGCAAATCTTTTCTGAAATACAAAATCACTTCGTGTACGAAAATTCCTGACAAAACGTAATAAAGTCCAATTTAGAACTGATTATCCTGCTGATATTTTGATCAGTCTTGCTTGGTCTATGTAGGCATCTCGCCACAACCATTGTGACACAGGTTAGTGTAGGACAGATAGAATGTAACTAGTAATGAAACCCAGAATGAGCGTCCCGTTCTAGCTAAGTGAATAACACGATAACGTTTAGAGCAAATAGTAAGGCATTCGAGTCCTGAAGTGAACATCGACTCTCAAATCCATGTGCACCTAGCTGATGAGTCGCGCTTCCTGGATCCCATTACTAGACACAATTTATCTATCTTAACCTAAACTGCGAGAATCGTAAAAATGAAAACGACGGTGAATGCAACAAGTCCGGGGTATTGAAGTGGTTAACCTGTTAGTTTACAACTTCAACACTGGATAAGTATGAGAAATACTATTCTGATATTCGGTGAGATCATATTACTAATCACTTTAAAGATTTTGTCTATGAATTTCTAGTAGCACCCTAAATTCCCGATAAAGCAGGAACAATGAAAATCAGTAACTATGTCTGCGAAGAGCAAATGCTAGCCTGTGCTGTTTAAAAATATCCAAGGGGCGACCAAAAAACCGATATCAGTCAGCGAAAGCACTAAGTAATGCTTTTAGACATATTGAATCACCCAAGTTATCTAGTTTTAACCGGCACGCCAATCATTCTCGATGTTTAGAGACATCAAGTGACATTACTCAGAATCTGTATCTACACCTCGATAATGACTCACAATCTTATTGTGCAAAGTGATCCATTCTTCTTGGATGTTAAATATGAGTGGATAATGAGGAAATATGGAACTATTATACGGCAGATTATTATAGATATCTTCCCTATGTACTATTACTTACGCCTGTTAACCTTTGTGGAGTAGCCATAGGCCACCCACCAGCATTCTCCATTCAACCCTGTCCTGGGTAATCTTTTCCAGTTGTTATTCGTCCTTTTCTATCTGCTTCTATTTCCCGGCGTAATGTGTTCTTTGGCCTACCGCTTCCCTGGTGATGCAGTTTGGTGATTTCCTCAATGTATGTTATATCCACTTCCAACCTCTTTTTCCAATTTTCCCCTCAGCTGGAAGCTGGTTTGTCCTTTCCCACAGAAGGCTGTCGCTGATGGTATCCAGTCAATGAATGTTGAGTATCTTGCGTAGACAATTGTTTATAAATACTCGTACTTTATTGATGATGGCTGTAGTCGTTCTCCACGTCTCATCGCCGTAGAGTAGGACTGTCCTGACTTTCGTATCGAAGATTCTTTTATATTGGTTGTCAGTTGTTTGGAGTCCCATATGTTTTTCAATTGTAGGAATGTGGCTCTTGCTCTGCCAATCCTCGCCTTTACGTCTCAGATGAGAGCCAAGATTCTTCTCTGTATAATCACTAAATATTTATTGTATGATATTTTTAATGTTATCCTCATTGTGATCGTTCATTAATTGTTGACATGTGCGTTGCCGTCGATTAATTATACACACGTCATTCAGCTTTCGATTACGAAATCAGTACAAACTAAGGTTTTGTGGTTATGATGCGTCGTAGATGTGAAATCTCTGTATATAATTCTGTGAGTCATAGTAAAAGATAGACTAGGTTAGTGTTTTCGTGTGATGATTGATCATCATGGAGATAGAAGCTGCGGAGAGCAATAATTTTAATAATTTCCAACAGTTGTTGGTAGTCATTTGCGCTACTGGTTATGGTGGACGTTACTGGTCTGATTATTACAAAGCGATCTACCTGTTAGTAGGCCAAAAAAACGAATTACTCTCATTTATTGAAATCAAGAACCAATCTAAGTTAAACGCAATGAAAATCTAAAAGGCTTATTCGTCCTAGTGTGAGGCACCTTAGCAGTGTATCGACAACTGGGACTGGTCTCGCACGCGAATGCCTTACCTCTAGACAATTGATCTGGGACCCAATGTTGTGGGTTGATTGAAGTTAGTCTTGGGCATCATTTGATCGCGACTTTGTGTTCTAGAGGTAAAGCATCTGTGCACGAGGCCGAGGGTCCCGGATTTGATTCCCGTTGTGAAGTCATGGATGCACAAGGCTGAGGAGTCCCATACTAGGAAGAAACAGTCACTCAGTGCTCTTAGTCTCATATATATATATATATATATATATATATATATATATATATATATATATAATGTTAGATCAATAGTGAGACCATATTTTTTACGTATAGTTTTTCCGTAATTCATCTTAACTTCATTTCATTCTGTTGTAATGTAGTAACTGAAGTCGATTTATATTGTTCGATTTATATTGTTCGCGTGAGGTTTCAGGTTAAATGACTGCTGAAAAACAACAAGTTTGAACTATTTCATTTTGTCGTAACAAAAGTTGAAGATTGAATATTTTGTAAACTGAATGTGCATTTTAATGCTTTTTTGTACATAAAAAACAAAAAAGCGCATCAAAAATACTCTCTCTGGATTTCCGGAGGTAAGACTTCAAAGAAAACAGAGTAATGATGACAATGAGGAGGAGGGAGATGTGGTAATATTCTTCATTATCTTCATCATATGGGAGTTATTGAAAAATTTCTTATGGATTTAACCGAGAGAATAAATGGTCCTTCTTGGCCAGGTCGATAAGTGGAAACAATTACATTGTATACACCGCCAGAAAGACCAGCTTGTTCTAGAACAACATATCCTCTTCTGTAAATAAATAAGAGGATTTAAAGTCATGGAATATTGAAAACGGGGTAATAAGAAAATTATTGATAGAATGTTGAATAAAAGCATTAAATATATCTCACAAATATTACTCGTTTTCATTATAGTCAATATTGCAAAATCAATAACCAATTTGACAGAATTACTGAAGTATTTAAACTGCTCACATAATCGACCCCAACTGGATGATAGTTTATAGGAAATCAAAGATAGTGTTCGTTTACAACATATTTAACGAAAGCATAAGTCTATAAGTTGACTGTTAGTTAACGAATGAATAAACAATTCTGAAAATGGAAGGTCACAACAAAGTAATGTATGAACTTTCGCTACCACTCGACGCAACGGAGAAGTCTTATATTCCTTTATTAAACAAAAGGCAAAATATATGCGAAATCGAATGTGATGTAAAACACATATCTAACTTCAGATATTTAACCATAATGTGAAATTAAATGTCCAGTATATTGTATAGATTTATAATATTGTTTAATATAATAAACTAGTAAATCTAATGATAAGACTGTTAATTACCGACTGAGGTGATTAGGAATTAAATTGCTTATATCCAACAACCGCCTACCACAACAGGTAATTCTAGTTGTAGGTTCAAGTTGAAAGAAAGCTACAGGGTGGTCAAATCAAAATGCGGTATAACTTTATGATTCCATAGACTGTTGGTCTTAGTCGTGTTGGGATCCTATCAATTATCATAACCAATGGTTTTCGATGCTGATCGACATGCTTCAGGATTGGTTCCAATGCAACAGATACAATCACTTTTAATCTCGACTAATATCTTCAGTTTTAAAATTGTCTACCACTTATTCCACGAACTTATTTTTTCTTAAGTCATATTGTCTATACCTAATTTTTTCTACTACCAATGGTACCGTTACTAATTATACTACTCTAGCGTTTGTTTTAATAACTTAATCTCACTGTGGTGATATGATGTGGCAACTTGAGCCAATACACACCTATATTTACCAGGTTCTACGATGCTTGTGAATGACTGATAATTATCACTGAAATTCTAGTATACGTTATTTGCTGTCAGACAATTCAAATAATCTGTACAAGTTTAATTTGTATGTTAACAGTTTCCAACTATGCAAAGATTGGGAAATTTCTGCCCAAATGGTTAACTGAATCGTTATCCATGAAAGCTTTGTCTTATCTACAAAAATAGAAACATTACAGATGAACTGACAAACGTTTGTTGGGATGATCTAGAAAATTTCTCGCAATAGACATGATAAGCTTAGGAAACATTAAGCATTTTATCTAATCAGCGTTTGACTAGAAGTTTCGCTAGAAACATCACGAAAATGAAGTCACATGTAAAATTTTCTGATTGGCTGATTACTACATTACTTCTATGTTTAGTAGCATTCCAGAATTTTCAGGAAAAACCAAGGACTTCTTAAATACTATAAAAACCCTATATTTTTTGTACGTAAATGAACCTTTGGAGTAAAGTGCTTCTCGCATACTTTGAGCCTTTTCTATCGTGTTCAAGTCGCTGTGTAGATTTAGCTTGGGGGTTAAGAGACTAGCTTAGGATCAGAGTATAGCGTTTAAACAGCAAGACTTATCATGTTTATATATAACTAACTGATTACTGAGTAGCGATCAGTGTAGCGTTTGTTTTGGTAATGATAAAATTTTATCAAACGAGTTGCTATGAGGCCACCAGCCTACGTTACTCCACATTACGTGCACTGTGTTAAGATGTTAAGTAGTTGGGCTTAGTCTATAGAAAACCGTACTTGAACTGAGTTTCGTTTTAGTGAACACTCGTCTGCAAGTGATGTCTGTAATCTTGATTATACCGACGCTTTCTAGTAGATTCAAACTGACGTCGGTAGCATATAGATATGCATAGCTGACGAGTTCCAGCTAGCACGAAACATAGGTCTAGAGATTCCTATCGGCTGGCTCCAACGACTTAGCAAACGCTTATGATTTATACTGCTCAGTTAGCAGAAATATTGCAATCCTCTATAGCAGGTCAGTCGCAGCCCCAGTGTTAACATATCTCTAACTGTGACTCACTAGGCGATGTGTGAATTATCAATCCCCTTAAGATTGGGGATATGAACTTGTCGATATATGTGCTAATCAGCGTAATAAAGTTCGAACGGATATTCTTCATGATAGCTTTCAACTACCGCCCAAAAGCACTTATTCTTCTATTAAGCTGGTCGAATAAGGACTAAGTGAAATACAAAAATCTAGTTAAACTAATTAGCGTGAAATCTGAAGCAATTGACATGCACTGCAAACTGCATACTAAGAACTAAAACTGTAAAATAAGCTAATCGAGTACGGTTAATGTAACTGAATAAGAGTACATGGGTTCAAATACATAAACTGGGTCACAAGCTTAATATGAAGACTACTGATGCTAATCGAATGCTCAGAACCACGTAGGCAGAGAAAGGGGATGGAACCTATGAATACAATTAAGAATCTGTTAAATATAAATGTCAATTAGCTATTTTTTTCACCACAATTAATTACCTGTAATCTCCAGTAGTTGATCGATTTTGCTGATTGGGTGCTTGATCATTTGTAGCAGATATACGAATTAATTCTAAGCCCAGTGCATAATCTCTGTAAAATAGGTCATAAAATAATCAAAATACTGTCATCAAGTGAGTTTTAATCCGAGGAGTAGATACCGCTCGTATAAGTTATGTTGATAGACTCTAAATGATCATGTAATCACAGGTTTATGTACTCTATTTGTAGTGTAAAATACCATTAAGAAAGAATTAACATTTAGACCTTGAATGAAATAGTTGGAAATCAGTCTCAAGGGACCGGATGCATTTATTCTGTCTTGACCTAGGTTCTGTGTTTCAATACCAACTGATACTTTTACTTAGCCAGTTCATTCCTTTCTTTCCAAACCATATTTTGTGTACTTAATCTCTTTTTGACTATCACTAGAACTTGTTTAGACTGTTTATCTATTCATCTCATTGTGTTAATATATTTCGATGTCAAGGACTGTGGCACACATTTACATGACGACGTTTATTATATAACTTACTGAGAAGCTACCCACGTACAAAGTTGGATGCCCAGCATTCGCTTGGGACTACAGAGCAAATCATGATCTTTGGATTGAAGCGCGTGTGATTAGAAGGGTAGGTAAGGTCATGTACGAGGTTGAGGTGGGAGCAGATAGGTGGTCTAGGCATCGGAACCAACTACGGAAGCGGTCAGCTCCAGCGCGCCCATCGACCGAAGGAAAGATCCCGCTGGACATATTGTTAGATACGTTTAATCTACCGGTAGCCCAAACACAAGAAGAAGCACAAAAAGTTGATCTACGGTCCCAAAGATGGTCACTGCGCCAACGGCGACAGACAGTCAGAGTGCAAGTGGACCCCAGAAATGTCCGTTACTAAAAAGGGGAGGTGTTGGGGGTGTCAAATCCCTAGAACTTACTTGATAAATGGCTTGATTTTGCAATTTTATTTTGAAAATTTGAATTTAGTTGTTTTCGCGCCAAAAGCACTCTTTTTACCTTCACGCCATATTTCCCACTTGTAGACTATCTTAAACGCTATTGGTCCATTGTTTCTTTGATTGTGCTATTTTATAATGATGCCCAAGGACAATTTGTTGCTGTATATATACGTTTGACTTTTTCCCTTACGACTCGCTTGTACTCGGCTGATTTCGGAATATACATTCCCCTACTTTGCCTTGGACTTCTTCATCTAGTTAGCGGGGCCTGGAACAACAGATTAGATTAGCTTATCGTGTCATTATGTCATTGGCCTTCGTTCGTTACCGCGAAATCGACTTAGTTCAAGCATATCAAATTCCTACTTTTTAATGAAAACATTGTCTTATCTGTCCAATAAACATTTCAAGTGGAAAGTAGTGTTGGCAGTTTACTTTTCCTCACAGATGTAGTTTTATATATATATATATATATGAAATATATTGTCGAGAGAGAATGGTAGACAGATATAAGTATATAAACGACTACCTTGGTCCACGTAATTCAATCAATAAACGACTACCTTGGTCCACGTAATTCAATCAACAGCTGATTATCACAATCATTATTTGGTACATTAATCTCGAATCGTGGATTAGTACTATAACTTTCTTTGTCATTTATACAGCCGCCAGCATTTGATCCTTTCCATTCACCAGTAATCTATAAGACAATTTAATAAAAAAGGGTAGAAAGGAGGCAAAATTATATGCAACAATCGGAAATTCAGTGTATTATTATAAACATGGAGTTATATTATTAAGGATAGGATTCAGACTACTGCATATCATTACAAAGGTTAACTCACGAACTGATCATAGTGAGACAACAATTATCATTACTGATGCGAATAGCTTTGAATACATATATACATGAAATAAGTAAATGAAAACTATCTGGAATTAAATGAATCTTTTTAAATAAAATAAGAATCTGTACAACTTTTCATTAGCGGTATGTTTAAGGGTTAAAGTTACTGATTAGATCATCCCTTACAATCTGTTCGTCGCGTAGTACATTTGCGAGATAAGATATTGTAGAGTTTTTATACCTTTGCTTGGGTGCACGGAATTTAATGCAATAGCGTCTCGCTCTACCGGAAGATATACGAGAGGATACATGTGAATACAGTGGATGGTTAGAATCTGATAAAATAACACTTGCCAGGAGTTTGCAAGATTTTAAATGTCTATCCACAACCATATACATAATGAGCTCGAAAGATTCATCACAAACCCTGGTAAATACCTTCAGCACTCTCCGAAATACGGCAATATCTTTTCTCAGAAGCGCAGGAAAGAATAATGGGGAATAGTAAATAACAATACATTATATATAATGATTGAACCGTAAAAGAAAATACGGAGCAATATCAAAAACATGTGGCTTGTTTGTGTAGTAATTTCAAAAAAAATTGTCCTCAATATCAACAAAACAAAGAGAATAAGAGAGATCAGAAGAAAAACTTACACCAAGACAAATGACCTTTGACAGTTTTTCTCAAAGAATATTACTACAAAAGTTTTTGAATGTTTAAGTGCTGTTTACGTCTCAGGCTAAAATTAATAGTTTAACATTTAAAAAGATTATGTGTGAGACCACTGTTCAATGAGACAAGAACTCATTCAATGTAAAGGGACGTGAAGAGGTAGAAATCAGTGTGCATATAGTGAGATCATCCTAACAAAAGTGCTTTCTGTAGGTGTCGGATTATGCAGACAAATTGAAAAAAGAATTGCTTATTTTGGCACACCTTCTTGAGTTAGTGAAGACGTAAAACATTTTCCTCCAAGCATAAAATATTGTTCGCTTTCAGAGAGGTAAGAACACACGCAGTTGGTTATCCTGCTGTTGATGTTAACGCTGGAAAACGTGTTTAGTAGTAGTGGTTTTGGAATAGAGTCAAAAGCACAAGTATAGTCTAAAAATGAAAGCCAAGAAGCCACTTCGTCCTAGTATGGGACTGTTTAGCAGTGGATATCCATGGCACCGTTCACAGGGGCGAATTCAAGAGCTTCAACCCTGCGCACGGACGTTTTATGTCTAGACCAGTGAGTTGGCATCCAATGGCGTGCATGCGTATGTTCTGACCAGGCTCCAGATTATATATGTTGATTGTAAAATTTTCAACCAATTATTGCTAGTGAACGAATCGAGAAGACAGTAGGAGATTTTTATATAAACTCTACATGAACTCTGCTTTTACTATTGTTTATTTTTGACTAGATTTTTTGGAGTACATATTTTGTCTACTATCAATTGTTATTTAAATTAGGGAAGAGTCGGGTGAAATATCGTGGTCACGGAACAACAAACAGTGGAATACCATATCAAATAAATAGTCTGGGTACTTTACGTTAGACGATATATATATATAGTAATATTTTTAATATCGTGAAGGTAGGAAAAACGTTGAATAGATTACAAACTTGTTGTGTAATATTTGATTGGTATTAAGTAGAAGTGCGTTTTTCTCAGCAGAACAAGAGAATGTGCATTCACAAAACTCCTCCATCTCGTGAAAAGCTTTTAGTAATTCGCCTAGAAGATTGTTTCCAGTTGAGTTAAAAAATAGGTCGGATCAACGAAAACAATTATATGCACCTAAATAACATACATTCTGTAAATGTTTACATAAACGCCCAATATTATCTTCACAGTGTAGAAGTCAAATGATTTCATTCGACCAACTCCCAATACAACTCCCGAGTAGCATCTCACTTATTGGTTTCTAAATAATTTTATACACAACAGGTTATAGCTTCTCATAGAAACCCACATAGCGTTATGATGAAACATATTCGACAGGAGAATTTTTCGAAATTACTAATTAGTTGGGCTTTTCTGATCATCTCTTAGATTTTTTTGTGATTTCACTTAAACATTATTATTATATGATCGATAAGACTGAACCACAAGACAGCAAGTGATTAAAAAAATGTATATATAATTACGAAGCTAAAATGTTAGCTATTAACAGCACTAACATGAAGTTTGGCGTTAAGATTGGATCAATTAATCTTAATGTAGAACCCATTACATATGTACATCAGTTCAAGTTCTCATATCACATTAGCACAGCCAAATGAAATTATCAAGACAAATCCTAGAGCTACCAAAGCCGTAACAATATTAGTGGTAATATGAAATACTAGGTATAGAGAATATCTATTGACTGGAATTTCCCGCGTTAAGCATTTCTCTCACTGAAAGATAATGATTGCTAACTTCTTAAACTGACACATGATATGTCATATTTCCTATTCATATTTTAAGCTGATTATGAAATCTTTGATAATAAAATAAACTTGTGATGCATATCATTAAAAATGACAAAAGTAAGTGGTAACTTATGGTCAGTAGGATTGTAATATGAATATAAATTAATCGATAGGAAAGGTATTAACTGGCTGCGAAAATTTAATACTAGCATTAGAGAATTATACGTCTAATGTCTACTAGTAACACTATATTCTTTGTTTTTTAGAGACATCAGAGTTATGCTTTTGTGATATCTACTTTATGTCTGCTGTTCATTGAATGTCTGGTGATCACACTTCTGAACATTTAAATTTCTTTCAGATACAGCTTTTGAGGATTATGTTTAGAAAAGTTTGTAGATACCCTACTCTTAGTCTGTTTTTGTGGACATAATACGGGAATACTATGTTTGGAAGGAAGTAAAGTGTTTGCAAGCAGGACCACTAGATACTTAATTGACAGTGACCATAAGGTAGATATTGCAAAGTTTTTCAAGTAGCAAAGGTCTACTTAAATATGGTTTGCAGAACTAAGTTGCCGTCAAGCGCTTGCAGCTCGACTTTTTTTTAAACAAAAAGGTATTTCATTATCATGGTAAAATAATTAATTATAGTGAAATAACATTGTCTGTTAAATTATCACCTCGTTTCATTTTACATTACTTTGGTTGAGTATTTTGTCTATTAATGTGACAGCTTTGATTCCCTAATACATTTTACTACCAAGCCATACATTCTTTAATTTGAAATCAATTCATCGGTTGAACTTTAGTGATCAGTCCTATAGGTGAATAATTCTTAGCTAAGTCATTTAAATCGATTTAGTATTTTATATTAAGCACACTGTTCGATTATAACACACTGTGAAATATCATCAGAAGGCTCTTGAATAATGAATGCAACAAACTGAAAAGTCAAATGAGTAGATTTAGTTATTGCGTCAGAATTAAAACTAAAAACACAAGATTATTACTCCTGATATCTGGTCAATATTAATTGTACAAACATGATAGCAATGAAATGGAGAAATTTCACAAGGTAAAAAAATCTCAACACACAATATGAAATCACTCTACGAAGTCATTAACTGTTGGAATGAGCCTTGTTGATAGATCTAAACAGAATAGTTGAGGTGTTCAGTTATATTGTTCATAATCAATAGCAACGGTGAATATTCTATGTTTCCCTTTAGACCTATACATTTAAAATTGTTTACTACTCCGAATGCTTTTATTACTTCTGAAGTGCATATTGATCATTTCACAATATGGTCATTGAAGTTGATGCACAATGAATGCCAGGTTCTGCATTAGATTATGACCGAGTGTCACTTAGAAAAAACACAACAAAGGTTAAAATTTTTATAACTTACTTGTTTTGATATAGTATAGGGATCTTTGATTTTTGACAAGGTAAATGGTGCTGTTGAATAAACACGTAATGTATAATAAATTGTTATTGATTTCTCGTATTGTGAAATTAAAAGAATGTAATTACATGTTCCAGGATCTTGAAGCATTTTAACTAAACAATGTGGGCTATTAATACGTACAGAATCACAAAATGGTGCAGGATCATAAGGATAATAGACTTTACGAGATTTTACATCTTTATAAACAACCACTGCAATGAATTCTTTGTTTTCGGCAAAATCTGCCTTGAATATTTAGGTATGAAGAACAATAAAAAATAAACAAGAGATTGTACGGAGGGATCGAATGGTAAGTATTTTAATTCTTAAGTAGTAGTTCCCCCTCACAGAATATTCAAAAGCAAAGAATATTTGGGTGAGCGATTGTTTTCAATGATTTCATTACTAGGTTCTACAGTTATAAGTCTACGATTATTGTAATAACTTATTAAGGCCAAAATAAGGCGTGCATTAATGAATTTGATAATGTTGTATGTTAGAAATGGTGAACATTTGCATCTGTTACGACATAAATACTTCAAAGTAGTGTTATTTGTAAATCAGATTATTTGATAAAGGTCGGAATGATTCGTAGCAGTATCAGTTTATAATCAAAGTAACAGCGAGATATTAAATCGTGTGAATAAAGTGGATAGTAGGAGAATCGAGGTAATGGTAACAGTAATAATGGTAATAGTAATAAAGTTGTGTAAATATCATATGTAACCAGACAGGTAATGTTAAAGTAATTACGACTCAAAAAAGAAGTCATGTGGATTGAGAAAGGTGAATGTAAAGATTAAGAGAGATATAAACACAAAGGGAATTAGGAAAAGGGATAAAAAGTTTAAAATATCCAGTCTACATATTTAGTGATCCAGTGGTGAACCAAGGTCAACATATAGGCTGGATATTACCTTTTCTAGATACATAAGTTAGGTTTTCTATAGTTGATAAAAATGGCTTCAGCCATATAAAGGAGTCATAATCTATCTTTTTTTAGATAGATTGTTTGCAACTTGATTCTGTTACGTCTGGCCGATTGTGAACGCTATTTCGCTTCCCTAAGCTAGTTCCGTACCCCCGAGCTACAACTACTCCGCGCGACTTGAAGACCAGAGAAAAGGCACAAAGTGTGAGGGAAGCACTTTACTACAGGGTTTGTTTATGTACAGAAAATATGGGGATTTTATAGTAATTTAAGAGTCCTTGAGTTTTACCGAAAGTTCTAGAATACTGCTAAACATAGTAGCAGTGTATAAATCAGCCAATCAGGATCTCCACATGTGACTTTTTCATTCTCGTTATTTTAGTAACATAACTTCACACAACTTCTAATTAATCGCTGATTGGTTGAAATGCTCCTTGATGACCCATGAGCTTGTCATGTCGCTTGCGAGAAAAATGCAGGGTCATCCCAACAGATTCAGAAAAAGAGAAAGCTTTATTTATTTTAATATACTGTTTTCTATCTGCCAAGTCAGAAAGAATGGGGATGTTAATAGATTTAGTGACTCCTTTTTCTAACCATGTTCACGGGCATGTAAGGATAAAGCCCTTTGAGTATTGCCTAAGTAACTAGCTCCACAGAAGCAGTTAAATTGGTGTACAGGCATGGAGGTAGATAGTAGATAGTGCTTGCCAAAGATTAATCTTATTTGTGGTATATGATTGCGAACTAGAAAATATTAGTAAGGTGTTTTATTATAGTACGCAGTGCGAATCCACGACTATATCAGGGATTAAGAACCCATAACCTTCAGACGTCGCGGCAAACGCTTAACTGAAATAGCCAAATGAGATTAATTTGTAACGAATACTGCCTACAAAATAAGCAGGAACATTTCAATGTAGACAAATAACAATAGAATGTGAGAAAAGAGAAATGTCTTGAAATTCAAGAGAATCGCAAACGAAATGTAACTCATTTACTAATTACAAAGTTAGGTATACACGGATTTTTGAGCAATGGTGTTTGCATGAGGGCAAATTATAGTATCCAGCTGCCTAACTTCAAGTAGGTGAAGAGGGACTCGAACTTGCGAACTACCACTCGTATGCTTTGGATACTAAACTGGTGCTCCAAAGAAAGATTTTTCATGTCATGTGAAAATGCAAACTCAACAAAAATTATACATTTGTAATTATGGCATGATAACTGAACAACTGTAAGTGAAATGCGAATAATGATGGAAACGACAGATTTTCACAATATTTTACTATTCACTTAGAAGTACAGACAGTGGTTACATGTATGTGCGGAAACACGTGCATAGGGAGGAGCAATCGTGATCTGCAATTAAGGGTAGCGGAACACATACCTAAATGGCTGCAGAACCAAATGAATTCTAATTGTCATATAAGATCACAGGATAGACAAACATCTTCCTCCATTGCGAAACATTTGGTTGAAACTGGTCTTAGGGTTGACATCAAGTCAACATTTGTAGTGTTGTACAAAAGGCTTCAAGGACGTATACTAGGGCTTATTGAAGCCTTGGCTATACGTAAATTGAAACCCCCTTTATGTGTTCGAAAACAATTTGTTCTTACCCTTAACCTACCCTGGTAATGCTGATTTATTATCCAGAGTAGTCATCACATTGTTTTTGTGTACTTTATTTATTTCCTTTCTTTGTTACGGCTTACCTTAACCTGTCTAGTTGACCTTTTAATTTTCATATAAAAATGTCTTAACAAGCATAGGTGTGATCAGATTGTTCGAAATGTATTGCGCAAATATACCAATTAATTCTTTTATTTTTTTAATTTAAACACATCAACATTGGTATAAGGAAGCACCAGATACATATGCGCCACACAAATCTCGTTTGATTTGTGTGAGGGCTGTCATACTGCCCGGGTGCCCAAACCGAAGCAAGTAGTTTTCTTAGGGGACCACACCCGGAGCCTTCGACCTAAAGGTCTGAATCACAAGGCAGTGGAGCAACGTATGGATATGAAGTCACATGGTAGCCAGTAACCAACAGTAGGTTCATACGCTATTTGTTCCTTCAGGATACTGGAGCCCATGTGCACCATTGGTTTGGAATCAGGGTTTTCCAACTCCCCTAGGTGAACGCACCGTGTCCACCGACCCGGTTAAAGCTCCGGACATTCGCTTTTCGTCCTCTCACTTTCGTGAACAACAGTAATGCCACGAGAAGGCAGTGAGTAGGACTTCCCTGACAGACGCTATATACGCGTGGTCATGTGAGAGCATTTTGAGAGGGAGAGAGGACTTTCCCCACTCTCGGCCGTACCAGGGCATTTGGGGGCACAGATTTACTTACAATTTTAGATGTGTGGAGATTTAAAAACAGTCAGCTTTGGATATTTGGCATACTTTTGTAGCAGGAGGAGGATATCTGAAAGCAAGCAACACGAACGTAATATTCGTGTTGTTCCGTTGTACTATTTAAACTTGGATTAATTTTGATTTGATTATTTGTTCTCTGGAAAAGTGACTTACACTGAGTCACGAGACGTCAGAAAATCTACTTTTTCTACTCATTGGGATATTACAAATGTATTACTTATTTATTCATCCATATATTTCGTCAACTAAAATCAATCTGTAACGTAAAATATCGTATTATTCTAGAGGATGTCCAAATTTCTCATCTAATTGTCGACTATAATGTTTACTAATTTAATATTTTTGAGTGATCACTGGTTTTTTAATCATTTATATTGAACTTACTTTATCTACAATATGTCTCGTTAAAAGCACCCATATAGATGATTCAGCTTGGGCAGTAACTTCCAAATTATACTGTGGATTTTCAGCACTAGCGTAAGAATCTTTCTTTGGTCCAGATCCAGCAAGCCAACAACTCAATTTATCATGAAATGAATTAAAGATCAACAAGTTGGATACATTAGTTAAGTAATTGGCGTTGACCACTAATTAATTATTAAAAGTTTGACCAAAGTTATGAAAACTTAGAGATAATTATTCGAAGTACTTGGAGTGTATAGAATTATGGACGAAAAAATGAATATGAATTAGTCAGCTTTAATTTATTACTGTGCATTAACAACCGTCAGCTAACTATAAAGGGACCGGGATTTCTGTTAACCGTATAAAAAGAAGGATAATAAGTTTTGCTTTGTATTAAATAAAGAATGCTATATTGTGCTTAACGTCATTCAGATTGATACACTTATTGATTGTTGATTAGTAGGTAATAAAATGTTTACGACTGATTGGTCACTGAGTGAATGATTAATTTTATATTTGTCTAGTGAAGAAAATTTCAATCCGACGAGAAGGAAGTTCCTTAAAGACTGAAGAACTGTCTTGTTAATGAGTGCCAGCTAGCAAAAACTCCAGACCAAAGACTTATTCTAGCTTATTGCCTCTAACCATACAAGATTATTTACGAGTAACAGTAACAATTTCCCTTTGATAAATACATTTGAAAAACTTGATAGTTGGATAATATCTATAATAAATAACGTTGTTCAGGTAATAAAATAAAAAGCCACCTTCCCGAGAAGCAATGTTTGGATGAATATTTAAAATAAATTACTGAACGCTGTAGAAATGAGAGAAGATGCAATAAGTTTCCATAAATTTGTAGCAAATTTGTTTTTCGATGTTCAATATCTGTGCAGTAACAAAAATTTTTTCAAAGCAATTTTCCGTTCATTTAATGGTGTATATGAGCACGATTTTCACTAGAGATCTCATTTCAACAACTTCCACATCATTTGATTTTCATCTGGCAAATTGTGATGGGTTATATTGGTTTGTTCATAGAACACATATGTAGGTAGCTTTAGATAATTGAAACGAAATCTCTAGGGAAAATCATGCTCATGTATGCACCGCTAAATGAACGGAAGAATGCTCGAAAATGCTAGATATTGAACTTTTATGGAGCGAAATATACACCAATAGTATGCTGAGAGGACGATTCAATTGATTGGATTACACAAATAAATCAAATAAATAATTATTTGAGTGAAAAAAAACCCGCTGAATATTTCGTCAATATTTATGATCATACCCTCAAAACTTATAGTTTAAGGCACAGGAAAAAAACCGCAATCGGTTTAATGTCAACTTTCTCTTCCTATTACTTATGTCATTTCCAACAAAACCTCATTAATTACAATGTGTAGAACTCCTTATAATAATATTATTGATATAAATTTAGGTCGTTTGCAGCTAATGAGAAGCCTTGGAAGATAATGAATACATATTATTCTGTAAATCCTGCCTCATTTAAGTCATACTATTATTCAGTTATCATTAGTGGGAGAGGATTGTGGAGATCGTTGTGGTTTATGATTCACGTCAAGGAATAACATTATTTGAACGACCTTTGAGAACTGAGAAGCAGTCCTTCTACAGGCTTCGTCAGTGTAAATCCACGATGCCACTGTGGGTCGGTCTTAAGACCCGAAGTTCTCGTGGCAAGCGCCTAACCTTTAGAGTGCTAAGTCGGTATTCAATGATTTACATCTTTAGCATTAAACAATTCATAACTTAGGTTGGTTTTTCATCTCAATAAAAGTGGCAACTGAATTTCTAATTACAATTATACATTGTTTAATAATAGGTCTGAATATGTCAATGTCAAGTTACTCTTGTCTAAGGTGAATTTGTATGACCTGTCACTATTGATTTGTACTTCAGAATGTGGGTGTTGGGATGACCCTGCAATTTTCTCGCAAGCGACATGACAAGCTCATGGGTCATCAAGGAGCATTTCAACCAATCAGCGATTAATTAGAAGTTGTGTGAAGTTATGTTACTAAAATAACGAGAATGAAAAAGTCACATGTGGAGATCCTGATTGGCTGATTTATACACTGCTACTATGTTTAGCAGTATTCTAGAACTTTCGGTAAAACTCAAGGACTCTTAAATTACTATAAAATCCCCATATTTTCCGTACATAAACAAACCCTGTAGTAAAGTGCTTCCCTCACACTTTGTGCCTTTTCTCTGGTCTTCAAGTCGCGCGGAGTAGTTGTAGCTCGGGGGTACGGAACTAGCTTAGGGAAGCGAAATAGCGTTCACAATCGGCCAGACGTAACAGTGGGTATGAAAAGTGTATGCATTTGTATTATGAAGTAGTGAGGTTGAAATTAGGTGTATGTTTAAGTAGATCGTGGGGAAATAAATAATGTTAAATGTGTCTGTTTGGAGAAATAGCACAGGTTGGATGAATATTCAGGCCTTCTTTCCCATTGAGGGCAGTGGGATTTAGCGTTTTGTAAAACGCTCTGGTTACTCATCTCTCTCTTTATCCAAATAATTATATTTGAGTAAAAAATTGGGAGAAACATAATAAGTAACAAACGATTTCATAAAAGCAACTTACTCATTAACACATGTAGTATATTGAAATAGTCCTGGATCCCAATTAATATAAAATACATCAAAGAAATGACATAAAGAATCATAATCTATCCAAAATACACCATTATCAATTAATTGTGCAGATGATCTATCAAAATTCAGTTTAGCTTGCATAGTGGAAGTCCAATGTTGTGAATCACGTTCAGAGAAATTACCTTTCCAACGCATATGACTCCATGGATTTTTCAGTAAAAATAAACGATAACCCTTTTTTAAAGAGATTAGTATTTTGTTTTTTTTAAAAAAAAGTTTATGTTATGGAAAGGGAAACAAAACATACATAAATAGAATTACAAAATAGTTGATACAGTTATCACATGGATTTCAATAAAATAGTGATAACAATCACAATATTAAAATTTTTATCAGTGGAAAAAAGCGATCACATATCAAGGATCATTACAATTTGTAATATAACTACCCAGATGATTTGTCTAACAGTAAGGTTTTATTCGTTTCTATCGTTTTAAGAATGTGGGAAAATAAAAGGATCCTACCTACTTATTCAGAAAAACTACTGGAAATAATTGGATGAAAGCTAACTCAACTATCAGGTAGAGATTGACTTACGTGGCACCGAGTCACAATTTAATTGTTCCGACCAATAATACTACTACGCATTTGGTTAAATCGAAGCAGGTAAATTAGAGTTCGAACCTGGAACTAAGTAAATGTGGACAGAAAGCTCTCAGCCACTGCTTCACATTAGGCAGTCCGGCGCTTTAACCGGGTTGGTGGACACGGAGGGTTCACCTAGGGGAGTTGGAAAACCCTTATTCCAAACCAATGGTGCACATGGGCTCCAGTATCCTGATGGAACGAATGGCGAATGAACCTGTTGTTGGTCACCGGCTACCATGGGACTGCATCTCCTCACGATGCTCCACTGCCTTGTGGATCAGACCTTTAGGTCAAAGGCTCGGGGTGTGGCCCCCTGAGAAAACCACTTGTTTCGGTTTGGGCACCCGGGCAGTATCACAGCCCACACGCAAATGACATGAAATGACACACTACACTAACTACACTGCTCTCGTTCCAAATAGAAGAAAGACAATTTGCATTATCATTATTATTATTATTACTATTATTTACTACGTCGCTTTTTCACTCCCTTTATTCCCAATCTGTGTATCCTTCTTTTTCAACTTATGCGGTAGCTCACCCATGGTGGAAAGTTTGTCCTATCTAAACAATCTCCAGTCACTGTCTGGTTGAAAGTGAATGCTTCCACCGATTACGAATACTGAAGCAGTCTTTTTGAAACCACGTACGCCGTTCAAGCTGGCTTCCTTCAACGTTCGCACACTAATGCAGATCGGACAACAGATGGGGCTGGCTATGTCTTTAGAAAGTCTTAATGTTGATGTTTGTTGTCTATCCGAGACCCGTATTCAAGACTCTAGTGAAGTACTACAAATTCGCTCTCCATCTGTCGCTTTGAAAAGCTTGTTTCACGTGCGCTTATCCTGGGACTCTGTGGCATCTTCGTCCGGTCTTGCTGGCGTTGGTGTTGCACTAAGCGCTAGGGCTGAGGCAGCACTAATCGATTGGATCCCCATTAACAGTCGGTTATGTGCTGTTAGATTAGAAAGTTCCATCAAAGTGAGAAGAAACCGGCGTGAGAAACGGTGTCCTTTCGTCATCTCCGCCTATGCCCCGACAGATTGCAGCCCGGATGCAATCAAGGATGAGTTTTACCACCAGTTAACAGTTCTTCTCCAGAAAGCGCGTTCGACAGATATTGTAGTATTAGCCGGAGACTTGAATGCTCAGGTCGGGCGTCTAGGCACAGAAGAGAGTCGTCTAGGTGGCCGATGGGGACTTGTTGGTCGCAGGACAGATAACGGGGACCGTTTGCTGCAACTGTGCACAGATCACAACCTGTTTCTGGCCAGCACTAACTTCCGGCACAGTCATCGCCGGTGTGCCACCTGGCGTCCTCCCTCTGCATCTCAAGCCTGGACTCAGATTGATCACATCGCGATCAGCTACCGCTGGCGTGGTTGTGTACAAGACTGCCGCTCCTTTTGGAGTACCTATCTGGAGTCTGATCATGCCCTGGTCTGCGCCAATCTCACCTTACTTTTCAGTGGCCGAAGGATTGACCGCCATCAACGGACCGATGTTAGTAAACTGGCTGCAACTTCTGTTGCAAGTAAGTATCGAGCGAAGCTTGCTTCTAGGCTAGCTACCATCCCACCGAAAAGTATAGATGAGCATTGGTTGCATCTTCACGACGCCATGAAAATGGCGAGTAAAGCCGCTTGCGGTTTCGCGAGACGTCCCGCTTACAAGCACTGGGTTTCTTCTGGCTCCTTACAACTGATGGAAGCCCGTCGGTCTACTCCGGGTGACCGTGAGCATGACCACAAACGGAAACTGTTACGTAGTGAAATTGGGCAAAGCTTGCGTAAGGACCGAGAAGCCTGGTGGTCGGAGCGTGCTAATGAGATGGAAGCAGCAGCTGCATCTGGTAACTGCCGGAAGCTCTTCCAACTCATCCGAGCCACTGGCAGCAAGAAGTCTGGTGTGAGTGAAACAATCTACGAGGATGACAGGATGCCAATCACTAACATCTCTCGACGTCTTGGACGATGGGAGAAATTTTTCGAAGGGCAGTTCAACTGGCCTGCTGCTCAGGCAACATCAACCAGTTTGTCTTGCCCCCCATGGCCGGCGACGACTGATCCACCAAACGAGGCGGAAGTCCTCAAGGAACTCCAACTCTTGAAACGCTACAAATCACCGGGCCCAGATGACTTACCTCCGGCTCTTTTTAAAGACGGTGGTGACTTTCTGGCTAAGGAACTGACGGTGTTGTTTGCAAAGGTTTGGGAGCAAGAAAGTGTTCCAACATCATGGAATGAGTCAATAGTCGTCCCTATCTTTAAAAAGGGTTCACGTTGTTCCTGTAACAACTATCAGGGGATAAGTCTACTTCCGATTGCGTCCAAACTATTGGCTTCTGTCATTCTTCGTATGTTGTTTAAAACCCGAGAACGATTGACTCGCGAGGAGCAGGCTGGTTTTCGTTCTGGTCGAGGATGCATTGATCACATCTACACCCTCCGCCAAATGTTAGAACACCGTCATACTTATCGCAGGCCAACAATCGTAGTGTTTCTTGATATCAGGGCTGCCTTCGATTCGTTGGACAGGACTGTTCTCTGGGATTGTCTATTGAAGAAGGGTGTGCCTGAGAAGTTCATTAACATCTTAAAGGCCCTGTACACGAACACCTCAGGCAGAGTGAGGGCATACAACCACCTTTCTCCCTTGTTCCATTCGAGCAGTGGGGTTAGGCAAGGTTGCCCGATCTCACCATTCCTCTTCAACTTTGCCATCGATGACATCCTGGAAACAGCTCTGATGGATGTAAGTAATGGCGGTGTGGATATGTTGCCTGGAGAACGACTTCTCGACCTCGAGTATGCGGATGATATTGTCTTACTGTGCGATAATGCCCAAGGCATGCAATCCGCACTTAATCAGTTGACAGTGTCTGCAGGTACAGCATGTGCTTTGCACCCTCCAAGTGCAAAGTACTCCTACAAGACTGGCAGGATTCTCATCCTGTACTCACCCTAGATAGTGAGCAGATTGAAGTAGTTGAGAAGTTCGTGTATCTAGGTAGCAACATAAGTGCTGGTGGTGGCGTGAGTGATGAGATTGATGCACGTATAATGAAAGCCAGAGCGGCTTATGCCAATCTGGGCCATCTTTGGCGCCTTCGTGATGTTAGTCTGGCTGTAAAAGGTCGGATCTACAACGCGTCGGTGAGAGCAGTTTTGCTCTATGCTTGTGAAATCTGGCCTCTCCGAGTTGAGGATGTCAGACGACTCTCTGTGTTCGATCATCGTTGTCTCCGAAGGATTGCTGACATACAGTGGCAACACCATGTTAGTAATGCAGAGGTTCGGCATCGTGTGTTCGGGTGCAGAGACGATAATTCAATTGGTGTCACCATCTTGAAACACCGACTACGGTGGCTTGGACACAGTGGCTAGAGACGTTATCAGATATGGCTCAGAATAGAAGCCAGTGGCGAACCTGCTGTAACCTTCTTTTACTTTCTACATAAAGAGTGGTTCTAACTTTCTTAACTGAAAGAGTCTTCTGGTTGTACATTTCAGTCTGCCTTATCTTTTCATCCCTTCTCTTCCTACTTTCATTATTTTGTGTGGCGCATATGTATCTGGTGCCCTTTTGTACCAATATATATGTGTTTAAATAAATAAATAATAAAGGCAGTCATGACATGTTAAAAGCACTTTTTTTCTTTCGACCACTAACGTTCATCAACAAATAGGGCACGATTAGTATTGTGAAGACATTTTTGGGTAGTAGAACTAATTGACTTTTAATCATTGTATTGTTGACTTCAAAACTGGTTACCTCATTCAGTTTGGATACACCGGATAATACCACTAGATTTCGTCATTGGGAGAGTCCTCTCACTATTTCGAAAGGCTCTCATAAAGTCACGCATTTATGGCCTTTATCAAGGAAGACCTGCTTACCGCCTACACGTCGCGGTCTGTTTTCTACAAAGTGAGACAACTTGAAGAGAATGTCTCAACAACCATTTATACAGGATTACAAAAGCCATATTAGCATCGATCTTCCCTTTGACTAGTCAAATATGTAGTTCCACAACTCTCAATAAGAGGCCTCCTTCAGAGTTTATAAAGACAGTGATTTTTCAACTTGAATACCAATTTACAATCCTTGTTACTGCATTTATATAGTATCATATATTTATTTTAAAAAGCAAAACTTAGAATCTTTCCACAGACATGTTTGGATTTTCATCAGACAAACAGTTTTTCAGTCAACTAACAACTTTTTTATGAGAATTGTGAGTTTTTAATGTATGGGGATCATGAATAACAGAATTTATACATATAATGGCAGTGGCGTGAATGAAGTCACTTTCTATCGCACATTAGGTGTTGATTTTCAAAATTACACGGTAAATTCATTGGTCAATTTCGGATTATATCTTCTATGTTCAGTCTTGTACTTATTGATCACATTTGTCAGTTGTTTAGTTAGTTTCAACTGGCTATATTAATGTGCTGTGATGATTTGTGCTGATATATATTTGTATCAATTCTCTCATTGTTTATGATCGACTGGTTGACTAAGAATCGCTAAATTACAAGTCATTCATTAAACAATTACATCGGAATCGATCAAGTTTCATATCGCACTGAGTCAATCACATTTTGATATTACAAATAGAATATAAAATTGCAACAATTAAAAAAAAATACTCCGAAAATATGTGTCAGTTAGGGTCGAATAGTTGAAAGGAAAGGAATTCTTAAGACTATTTCATAAGTGATTATTAAGTACATTTTTATTGAGTATTATATTAAATGTCTGGATTGTGGTGTCTTCGTATTACTTTTATAGTACGTTTCCACTTCATTTATAAACTGTTATTGGATGTTTCACCATTCTTAAATTAACATTAATTAAATATGGGTTATCAGTTCATTCATGTTATAGCCAACTACAAAACTAAGTTCGGCCACAAATTATATAGAAACCCACAGGGTTTTTGAGCCAGGATATCAAAAACGACAATATTGACATAAAAGATAATTCTGCTTGTTGTTTCCATCTTTTGATTATCCATTCAGACTAGTAGGAGCTCGTGGACCGATAGGCATTTCTCAGTCATTATTTTATTAGTTTAACGGAATGTCATTGATCAGGCAGGCAAACATAAGTGGATTTCTATCATCAAATGAATTCGATAAAGTAGGCAATATACAGAATTGCATTTATAACCATGTCAAGTGATTAACACATACCTCTACCTCACGTATATCTAACATAGCATAAGCATGAGTTGGAACTAGACCAGACCGTTCACTTTCATCATCGGATAACTGTCCAGTTGCAATTGTAACTAAACAATGACCTTTATGAAATCGACTTAAAAGACGACGAAATTCTCTATCTTTATTAAAACTTGAAGAACTAGATCGAATGGAGATACGTTCAGGAATCCAACCAGTCAATGCATGCAGATCAATATTCTGTTGAATATCAAGAAAAATAAAAACAATCGGTAAATACATTTCGAATGAAGCTCACCATAAAAAACAAACGTATTTTTAAAGAGATGTGTATGAGCACAGGTGAAATGTATGATTATTTGAAGATCAAGTGTACCCATCGAACGAAATTTTGTTTTGTGTAAACATATTACACAAGATTTTCATAGATTGTATTACGAAATGACATTAGTTAACTGTTATAAACGGTAGGATACTTGTTATAACGCTAGGGTTTCTTGTTATAACAGTCCTTTCATTTTCTAGACGTATGTGGGACGCTAATTTACCTTAGACGAATATCTACACTAGATTCCCACCCAGTGTCTATTCTAGAGGACTTCAACACAACTCAGATCAAGAACACGAGATTAGCCTGACTAGAACGTCAATATATTTCCACACCAAAACCCGACAACAATGAACAGTCAATTAGTAACAGTCAATACATAATAATGATAGGGGAATATATAACACATATAACACCTGTCATCCTATCTAATGTCTGATTCGGCAAAACAACCAATCACTATCTTTCTCGCCCACACATCATTAACCGACTGTTGAATACCAGCAAGCATTTAATAGCATTTCCATCCTAGTGTGGGACATCCCGAAAGTGCCCAACGACGACTAAAAATCGGATCGGACCAAAGACTTAAAGGTCTTTCAGGTAGCGCTTGACCTTTAGGCCATTGAACTGGCAACGAACAGTGGATATATCTAACTTTAATCGACCTGCGAAATTGTATAACTATCTTCCAGTGCCATTGGTGGGGAATGGTCTAACACTCAACATGGTTAAACTCTATTGGTCATGTCTTTTCAGAACGTAAGTGACGAGAAAGAAGCACTACACAATTATAAATCATAGTTGTTAAAAATACAGAGAAAGATTTTATGAATAACGGAATCAAACGAAAACAAGGAACAGACTTATGTAAGGTATCAAAACCAACATTTTAAAACCTTATGTAAGGTAAGTAAATTGTTTTTGTTACGCGATGTCTGGTTACTACAACCAACTGTAGAAAACCGGATGCTTCTCTCATCGGGTGTGAAGCTACTACTTATTAAGGTGCAACCTACGGTTCGAACTCAGGACTTTCATATATCGTAATGAATGTATTATATTTCAGACTATTGAGTGTGAAATTCGATGGTTTATATTTTCAACTTAAATCAATCACAGAAATTTATTTATTTAATCACATAAATCCTGGTACGATAGGAAACCAAGAAAAAAGTGTCAAAGAAATGAAACGATAGTATGTGTGGAAAAAAAGAAGAGACGGGTAGTACTATCAAGAAAAAAATAAATTAATAATAATGAGCGACAGTCATTAATTAGTAATTTAGTCACTATAGACATGATCACATCAAAAGCATCACTAATTTTGTGCACTGAACGAATATAGAATACATACAAATATCATATTTTAAAGCAACAATGATAAGACAGAGTTGATATAAGAAATGTGATGAATTTGTGCCACACATTTCGAACAATCTGATCACACATACTTGTCAAGACATTTTACACGAAAACTAATGAAGGTCAACTATATCAAAGTTCGAACAAATATTAATTTTCACTATGGGGTTTTGGAAACTGTTGAATTTTATGAAAATCATGAACTGATCTGAGTTTGACAAATACCTAAAACCTAGAAAAATTAAGAGGCCTTTTTGTTCTAGTATAGTAATCCTCGAGAGTACGGATCCACGAACCTGCAACCGGGAATCAACCCCAAAAACTTCGGCCTCACAAGAGAATGCTTCCCTTTTGCTCCGTCTTGGATGGGCACCGCTGACGATTCTCATAACAGGATGAAATGGTCATCCAGTGCTTACAGGTTTTTATTCATCGTCTTATTTATATCGGTTCGTGATTTTAATAAACATAGGGTGATGATTGAAAATAAAGGAGGGGAAAAATTGATATCATATGAAAAGAATAGGAAATTATCACACCACTCTAGGCTGTAAAATTGTTAGGATATTCACAGGAATATCCCAAAAAATTATCTCGAACGTAAAGTGGTATGTTTTTAGACTCTTCACATATTTCACATATTATTTCTCGTTGGTTATTATTTACAGTTGTCCTAACTATGACTTTCACGTGTCGTTTTCCTACTGGTCAATCTTGAGTTGTCCTAATTATAACCTTTACGTGTCCTTCCTTTCCATTGGTTACTGTTAATAGTCATCTTAACTGTATAAATATGCCTTGTCTGTAAATCATTTTTTGACCTGCTTCTGACCCCATAAACAATTCTTATTCAACGGCTGTGTTCTGATTTATTGGAGTTGGGGAACAGTATTGGGGTCGAACTAGGATATCTGAATTTGGTCAATCGATAGAATTTCGTGTAGTCCTATCGCAATACGTAATATTTGGGCGATTTATATTAAAAAGGACTTAAGGTTTACCAGGAAAGACTCAAGTTTAAGACAAACTGTTTTCATACACATAAACGATGTTTGGATTTGCTAATACCCAAGGCCTTTGTAAACCCAGGAACTCGTCCTCAACAATTCCTATTTAACTTTCTAAAAGCTGATATTGACCGACTTTTACATCAGTTTGTAAACTTCAACGTGTAACCGTTTAATATCAGCGTTTCGGCTAGGGGCTTTGTATCTTTTCCAAAGCATCTGGAGTGCATATTCGTTGAATTTTGTCAGAGGCACTTTGCCACGCCCCACTTGTGGTGCAGCAGGCAGACACTGTGGAAATCTAGATATTGTCAAGTCTACGTTGGCTTTTTATAAACTGAACACTTTATAGTTCCATCCTCTCCGGCTGAAAAGTTTGTCTGAATAAGGAAGTAACTTAATATTTTCTTCGTCATAAGTAAGTACGATATCATTCTGTAAGCTATCGAGTCTGTCCAATAACATTGGCCACACAAATGGAATACTTTATAAGTGCTTTACACTACCCAACGTGGCATCTAAAAGGAGAATGGTAAACAACTGGTAGCTTAACACAATAGCACCTCATCAACTCTGGACACGTTGCACGACCGCATTTCATCCTTTAAAATAATCTACACGGTCAAACGGGTGAAATCAAACAGAAGTAAAATTAAAAAGTTGTGAACCGTTCAGGTGTAACCAATTTACTAATTTGATCCTGAAATCTGTGTGCGAAAGCAACATATACAAACAAATATTATATAGAATGAATTAGCAATTGAACATTACCGAATTTGATCCTGGGAAATCATATCCGCCCATCACTTTCATATAAGCTTTTTCTAATAAAGATACCCATAATTCATTTTGATTATTTGAATAACAACATAGCAGTTTTCCATCCTTTCCCATAGGCAAAAAGTCATCTATAATTACCTAAATCAGTTAGGCACATATATATTGCAAAATTGACTAAGATTATTCATGTATACAAGGGTTATATTTAAAAAAACGATTAGGTTGAAAAATTATTTATCATTTATCGACCAATTACAGATTTATGTACTTGGCTTTGAATCATACTGTTTATATAAGGGGAAGTGAAACTACTTATTACCTAGTTGCTCAAACAGAAGTGATGTGTATTGCTCAAACTTGGAATCTACTGGTTTAAATCCAAACAATTCAGTCCGATAACGGAACACATCAAGCAGTAGCGCAGCAGTATGGCTTATGTAAATAAAATCATACGATACTGTTGTACATCAAAATAAGAATTTATGATCTATCAAAACCACGCCGAAAGTTGAAAAGAACAGAGGATAAAGGTGAATGAACGATTAGTCATAAGAGAATAGTAAGACATACGGAAGTAGTTCATGAGTCCACTGGAAATTTACAATAAGGAGAATATAGAAATACAATAATACAGTAATTTGATAATTAGACAATAAAAATACTAGTAATCCATAAAACAGTTCTAAAAGTCCTGATGCCCTCAATATATGTCACGTTATAACAGACCGATTACATCACCAAGTCGTATAATGTTTATCAGGACAGTAAATCATAAAATCGCCAAGTTGACAAATACATTAAAATTATGAACTGTCAACTTAATTGCATACTAAAAGAATATATGTACGTCATTTAAGCGAGAATTTTCACAAACTAATATAAATATTGGGATAGTACACACCAATAGTACTGAGAGTTTAGTGCATATAAATTAATTTTCAACATTTACATTGAATTATGTATTCACAAAGTAGGTGTTACGGTTGGAAAACTGGTAACAATACATTAAGGAGTGTTTTTCTATCCTTTGAAACACAAATTGACTTAGAAAGGTTTTTTTAATGCTGTATTTTTGTACAGCATTTGAGCAGACGTTGAAAATAACAATATAGTCGATACATAAAGTGTTTGGATACTTATTTACGAGGTAATTACAACCATCGACAAAATTTCACTCCCTCCTGTATTGTACTGTTGATAAAAAGGATAGTGATGCGTAAATATGCTCGTGATATATAATTACATTATAACAGAAAAATAAACGATGGCTTGTTATTCAGATGATTGTAGACATGGCTAAGATGGTGTTGCAGTTGAAGAGGATGGACGTGACGGGTATTCATTTCGATAACTTCACGTAGTTGTATTATGGAAGCTTAGACAGGCATACGCTTATGTGCCACACTTTACATTGAATATGACTGACTAACTCCCAAAGTAATATCCAACGTCCATTCCACGGGGGATCGACGCCTATTTACTACGATCTACACTTTCTTTTCCTTCATTTTTTGAAATTGTATAATCTCTTTTAGTTTTCTGATTTTAGTTATGGGAACGTGGATGGACAAACATTTTTACTAGATTCTACGTTGCTAATAGTTAGCTCATGTAATCAGTGAGATCATATCTATTGAGATATCTGATAGTATAGATACTTGGGACAAGTTTTAAACAGCCCAAGCTCATATAAACATGAACTGGGGGCCTCAAAAAAATTAAAAAAAGGCAAAGTAAGGTTCAACAACCAAAACATGAACAGACTTTCTACTTGAGTTTTCTACATTTCAATAATATAAAAGCTAGAAGACCAATATCGTTGATAATTAGAGAAAAAAAGTTAGACACGGTAGAAAAATATAAAACTTTGTAAACAATTCACTAAGATAAATCATTTTGCATTGCTAACAATTTAAACCTCATGTAGTTGTATGCAAGTATTATTTCATAGATTTGTTTGCTGTTGACCTACCTCCAGTAACATAAAGGTAGAGAGGTCGATTAAAGAATTATTATTTAATATTTTACATTACAGACAAATCTTAGACAACCATTGAGAACTAGGTATCACTGAGAAGCTGTTTCATGTTAGTATTGCACTGAACAGTAGTGTGCATCGACGACACTAGCGAGGGTCAAACCTAGGATCTTCAGGTTTCACGATGAGCGCCTAACCTTCAAACCACTGATTGGGTATCCAATGATTTTGTTTTCTAATCACAGTTAGTTGATGATATTTTGTGATTACTATCCATTCCTGTTAATGATATTTGTTTCACACCTGACATGATTTAACTAAGGGCAGTTAGTGATGTAAACTATGTGATCTATAGAAACTGTTTAATTTCAAGTTATTTCTCATCATGGATTGAGATACGTTGAAACAACTACTGGGAATCAAGAAAAATACTCCATTTCAAAGCAGTTAAAAACCAAAATATTCACTTTTAATTAATAACATACCTTTCGTGGAACTCCATTGAAATTTAAACGAACCATGTATTTTCCACATGGATTATAAATAGCTTCACCATTTATGCCTTGAGGATATATAACACTGCAAAATAAGTCGTTTTATTTTTTTATTTAAAAGCAAAATCAATGAAAATAATCGTAACATGAATGATAATTGAATTGATAAGTTGAAGATAGTTGAAATTGGAAAGTTTTTGTAGTCATTTTGAATAACATTACTAGTGCTTAGTTTCCTACTAATAGAAGTTGGTCACAGAACAACAATAAATTTATTTATTTATTTATTTAAACACATAAATATTGGTACAAGCAAGCACCAAATAAATATGCGCCTCACAAATCTCATTCGATTTGTGTGAGGGCTGTGATACTGTCCAGGTGCCCAGACTGAGGCAGGTGGTTTTCTCAGGGGGCCACACCCGGAGCCTTTGACCTAAAGGTCTAGTCCACAAGGCAGTGGAGCATCGTGAGGAGATGCAGTCCCATGGTAGCCGGTGACCAACAACAGGTTCATTCGCCATTCGTTCCATCAGGATACTGGAGCCCATGTGCACCATTGGTTTGGAATCAGGGTTTTCCAGCTCCCCTAGGTGGATGCTTCATATCCACCGACCCGGTTAAAGCTCCGGACATTCGCTTTTCGTCCTCTCACTTTCGTAAACAACAGTAATGTCACTAGAAGGCAGTGAGTAGGACTTCCCTTGCAGAGGCTATATATTCGCTTGGCCATGTGAGAGCATTTCGAGAGGAAGAGCGGACTCTCCCCACTCTCGGCCGTACCAGGGCATTTGGGGGCGAACAACAATAAAAACTCGTTACAGTTGAATTATCCAGTTCGAATGCTTTAACTATTGAGACACCACTTTATAACTTTGGGATAATTTTTATAGTCATAATTTTGACCTTATTACTGAGTGTCATAAATTTCTTAGTTGTGTGTAACCTATTGAAATTTATGCTTTCATCCTGTACTTCTATAACGATCCACCGTGTCCTATTTATGTACATACACTTAGTGAATTAGCTATGAGATTGTTAGTGACAACTAGAAAACCAGATGAATAGGTGCACAAATCATTGGTAAATATATAATTGTCCATCTGATATGTACAACGGCATATAGTCTGAGACCTTAGCTAGGAGGATAATTTGTTGCCTCCAGTAGAGCTTATCATTTATGATTAGTTACCCACTATTTAACCCTGAGATGATATTATTAAAAACAATATATTTGTAATATACTACTGAGTAAGAAAATTACGTTTCTACATTTTCTGACATTTCGTCACTTCTTCAGGGAATAAATAAACAAATTAAATATTTTATGTACATGTCCAGGCACCATAATTTGGAGATCACGATTACTCCTCTCCATGTATGTGTGGCCACACATTTAAATTGATAAACATGATCGGATGTGACACAATCGTTTTTTAAGTTTTTGGTGAAGCGTGTACCATAGATGGATGGAAGGATCACGATCTAGTATAGCAGAAAAAGCCTGTCTACATCACCTTAACATTTTGAGGCGATTCAAATAGCCTTTTATTGAAACAAAAGCTTAAATAGGTTATTAACAACACGTGTTACACAAAAAAGGCCATTGTCAAAGAAAAAACAAGGTCCATGAATCCCTAACAACTTAAAAGACATGAAAAAGACTGCGTCACATCCAACTGTGTTTATTAATCTGAAGGTGTGACCACATACGCATAGAGAGAAGTAATCGTGATCTCCAAATTAAGTTGTCTGAACATGTACCTAAATAGTTGCAAAAACAAATAAAATCAAACGACCTAATAAGAGTAGATGATAAACATCCAACATCTATCACCAAACACAGTTGAAATAGGTCATAAGATTGATCTTAACATGGCTTTCGTGTTGTACAAAAGAGTAAAAGGGCGTATACTACGGTTAATTGAAGCCTTACTAATACGAAGATCCAAAAAACCCCTTTATGTATTCAAAAACAGTTTGTTAGCACCTTAAACTTACCCTGGTAATACTATCCAGGTTTCAAATTGTTTTTCATATTATTTCCTTTATTATTCTGGTCTCCTCTTACCCTCCATCTCTAGTCTATTTGACCTTTTATGTTTATATATAAATGTTCTTAACAAGTATATGTGTGATCAGATTGTTCGAAATGTATTGCGCTAACATACCACATAGTTCTGATAATCTTCGTCTTCTTATTACACTAACCGAATTAAATCTTACAAAGGAAGAATATTGGTGTGATCAATCAGAAACCCAGTAAACAGCTAAACTACACGACAAAAACAAATCTAAATACATTTGTGAGTCCTTATTTAATTGTAATCGACTACAGAGTTTGCGAATTACTCACTGCCTTCTCGTGGCGGGGGCGTTGTTCACAAAAGTGAGAGGACGAAAAGCGAATGTCCGGAGCTTTAACCGGGTCGGTGGATATGAAGCATCCACCTAGGGGAGTTGGAAAACCCTGATTCCAAACCAATGGTGCACATGGGCTCCAGGATCCTGAAGGAACAAATGGCGTATGAACCAACTGTTGGTCACCGGCTACCATGTGACTGCATCTCCTTACGATGCTCCACTGCCTTGTGGACTAGACCTTTAGGTCAAAGGCTCCGGGTGTGGCCCCCTGAGAAAACCACCTGCCTCAGTCTGGGCACCTGGACAGTATCACAGCCCTCACACAAATCGAATGAGATTTGTGAGGCGCATATTTATCTGGTGCTTGTACCAATATTTATGTTTAAATAAAATAAAAATAAATTACGTTTCAACTTTATCTAAGGGCGTTAGTTGATATCTCAAAACAAGTGCCAATCTTTCAACTGAGATTTCAACCCGGCACACAAATGAACAGTATGAACAAGTTGGAAGAAAAGTTAGTTTCGTATATTTCATTGTGTTATAACGTTGAAGATGATTAAACCGTATGAACTCAATCAATCAAAATCGGACCATCTGATCAATAATTCAATCACAATAAAAACGATAATACAAAGTAGCGACAGGTGAAGAAACCAACTGAAAATGTTGACAACACAAAACAGCTTATTATATAAATGATGCATAAAAGTACGACTGCCTGTCTATCTACACTCACTAGCCAGTCGTGACTTGCTTTCGTTGAACGCATCAGATGGTATGTCATTCTAGTGATTTTTAGAGTTCAAAAAAAGACAAGATACAATGGTAAAATACGAATAATTCAGAACAAATAGCTTTTTTAGTGAATAGTCAAGTAATATCTTACTTTGTAATGAGCTTTTTTTTAAAACGTCGTTCATATTGAGCAGCGATCGCCATCGATGCAACAAATGAACAATCAGTAACTACAGTTTGGCATATAGAAAAGCATGATATTGCCAAAATCATTTTTGGTCCACTAATGTAATCAGAAGGACGTACCCAACGACTAAGTAAAGATCTCTGTTTATTTGATAGTGCTAAAAGTCCATCTTTATCACTTTGAAAAGTAACAACAGAAGTAGGAAATGAAGAAAAAACCTTGTTGATTTTAAATAAAATCTTAAAAATGAAATGTGACGTTCTGTAACAAACAAAACTGAGAACGATGAAAACAACATAAACTGATTCTAGAAGTGAAAACATGAAAACTTATTCCCACATAACAAGAACGATACATGGGGAAGGACAAAGTTAGGGTACATCTCGTGTTTAATGACAAATATACAGGTTTGCAATAAGCTTGTGTATTATGCTTTCAGAGATTGTGACAGTTGAATATACTATATGAATGCCTAAACCATAGTGTGGTGGTTGATGGTTAAGGGATTTGAATTTCAACTACTAGGTTAATTTTGAACCATACTACACATAATTTAGATTGAGTAGCCAGGTTGTATCGCTATCCCTCATACACAATGGGTTGCTTAAAGTTGAGTAAATAAGAAATAGAAATGTGTTCTGGATCGAAACCCTGGTTGTTAAGAAATAAACAATCGGATAAGTGACAATAAAACTACTACAGTTAATTGATACATTTAGACGTCGTGATGAAATACCTGTCAAATAGATGTTACTAAATAGTCAAGTAATAAAAGTCGCTAGAGGATAAAGACAGAATTTTCCAGCAAATAGTTGAAGTAATCTTCAAATTTCGCAAACTGATTAGTGCCCTTTATTATGATTGAATTAAGTTCAGACATTCCAGAAAAAATATCATATACCAACAGCAATTTTCGTTTCAAATGTAATACATTGTTTCTAGTTGGCCATTTTTAATGTCAGGTGACTAAAGATAATCGAGCTTTTATTATGAAATAATGAGGATCTGTAGCTCAGTTGTATGCTTCTGGTTGTATTGTGTTCTCTGGATGAGCTAAGTGGTTTAACGGTGTCGTGGTATGAAAGAAATCTGCAAAGAGCTGGCTTCCATTGGACCTTCACGACTACCTGGCTGGGGTCCAAGAGATGATGCAATACAGTGGCTAGAGACGTTACCAGATATGGATTAGAATAGAAGCCAGTGGCGATCCTGCTGTAACTTTTTACTTTCTTCATAAAGAGTGGTCATAACTTCCTTAACTGAAAGAGTTCTTCTGGTTGTACATTTCAGTTTCCCCCATGATTACTCTTACTATTTTATGTATGCATCCTACCCCTTTTCATTCAAAAACGAAATCACAGATTACCAAAACATTAAAGATGCGTGCGCATAGATGGAGGAACCCGAAAGGAGATGAAACAGAAATGTTTTTTAGCTAACAGTAATTTCAAACAGAAATTGTACTCACACCAATCAGATTCTTTACAAACCACATTGTTAGATCGATTTAATAGTGGTTAGTGTAGAAATGAATGTACGGGAATTTTTTGAGTAGACGCTATTGCACCGTAAACCAAACTGCCAACTATATGGATGCGCTTACTAATTATTTGAAATGAAAAGGGGATTACAGCCATTTACGAGAAATTCGCTTACAATCTAAATGTAAGTAATAAGGACGAAAATAAATTCAGACAAAAGATTTGTTAACTTTAATACTTATTAGCTAAGCACCAAATATTGTATCTATTTCACTTAGAAGTATGAATGAATATGAAATAACCAAGGGGGAGATCGGTTAACTAATACACTATTATTGTCTTTAGGTTTAACTGGTTTTTAGTGTAAATTTTCTTTGGATCTGTGACAACTTGAGCTAATATGCTGCTGTATACGGCCCTGAAATTATTTAACAATTACACAACATTCAAACAAGATCCATGCTATATATCAAACTAAATATTTAAAGCTCAGTATAAAGTATGGTTAACTATGAACATATAGAGCATAAATCAAATGTAAATCAAGAAAACTCGTTTGTAGACATGGACCCTGACTTACACGAAAGGATTAGCAAACGAAAATCGTTCTTGTAGGTCAAGTGCGTCAAGAAATGGTAAATACTCACGACCATTTATAACGGATGTGGATTTCAATACCTCCAGTTCTTCGACAGTAAAACCACCAGGATCTATAAAATAGAACGAGAGATTGGTTGATACCAAGTTTGAATATGATAAAATTTATGGAATATGTAGTTTTATATCTTAATTTGGTTGAGACAGACTTTTGATCGTTTTTTTCAGCGGCAACTAATTGCACTGAAGGCCTGAATAATGTACAGGCTCCTGGTGGAAATGAAGAATCAAGACTTACGAAACAAGATGGGTGACCATATCACAGACTAGCTATACCATCATTATAAAGTGTGAAACCTTCTAAGCAGAAAAAAAGCGATAATGAGATAACACAATTTCATCGCTTGCATAACACGGTTCTTAATCAAAAGAACGACTGTTAGTTTTTTATCCACGTGGAATTCCACAGAAAAAATTACACATAAAAAGGTGAAAATGTGAAGATATTTACATCGACAAGTCAATAAGTAAAAATATGAGCTATGCATTATTTGGAAAAGCTTTCCATTGCGCTGAATTTACGTAAATGTCTTAAAAATTCTTGGCGTCTTATGGTCTACAAATTAAAAGATTATTTTAAGTAACAACCACTAAAGTTATCTTATGGTTAGTTCAATCACAAGTTATTTGCTCACGAGAATCCACTGAGATTTCGTTAGTGACGCTATATAGTCACTCTAGATACAAAGTTAATTGGTATAATCAATGACAAAAAGACAATTGTGTAACCATTGAATTAGATCGGGAATTTCATAATTTTTCCATTTGGTCAGCTATAATTGCTTCGTCAAGTACTGATTTTAAATGTATTACTGAAAATAATGGCTACTTATAGGCGAGAATAGTAACAAACTAACAAAATTTAAAAAACCAACCTCCTTTGAAAGACGAAGACACATTGGATTGGGGAAAACCGTAGGATTTCTTAGATACTCCTGTCATTTGTGGCGTTAAACTACCACATGAAGAACGGGAATCAGAGCAAGGAGGCTGTGTTCTTTGGACATATGCCTTTAGTCCTTCTGCCCTGGAAAGCTAAAATTAATTGAATAATATTTCAATACCGATTTAAACCCTCTTTGGAAAAGTATTCGATCTTTTCAAGTAAAGAGGGATCCTGGACTTCGCGTTTCTATGTACATTTAATTAACTAATATCCAAAAAATTTACTATGGATAACATTAACTCTACAGCCAATGTGTAGAGATCAAAAGCCTTGTGGAAGTTTCCTTTTTCATCTTCCGTAGTACCATCATTCAGTAAGAACATAGCCCTTGAGAAATCAGCCTGATGCATTAAATTAATCACAAATGTAATCAGACTTTGCTTTTAGAAATACGAGCGTTCGGTATGGGAGTGTTTTGCACCACAGTTCTTGATTTGAGTTCTTTCACTTTCTTGTTGTATTCCTGAGCTAATTCTAATAAACCTTCAGTTTTTGAGCCTGCCTCCAAAGAATTCAAGAGTGCTTGAGCAGCTTCCTAAAAGTGTTAACGATTTAATCAGCTATCTACAGTATAGTAAAATGCGGCAGATCTGAATTGCTTCCGAGACTCTTCCGACACTGCAAGTCTTTTGAACCAATCGGCATCTTTCTCCAACTCATGAGGATCAGCCATTGACTAATCCAATCACCCGATAGAATACTTCCTTTAATCAAAACACGCAAGTGTTCACCACTAGACAAATTACCTAAAAGAAAATTCGAAGAATAATAGGAAGTTTGAAGAGTTGTTGTGGATGCGAAATCGAATACAACGTATATGGAAGAAAATTTATTTTGAAATTTACGTATTAATTTACGGCGGTTCTAGTTTAGTGAGTTCTGTTCAATGACTTTCAGTCGCAATAATTTACTCAGTATTAAATTAGTTATTTGATGTTTAATGGACTGTTCTTGGAGTAATCGATTTATTGTAACCTTGTGTTCAGTGACAATTGTTCAATTAATAAGATTCTGTGACCGATAAACATAGCTTAATAGATATATAAGCGAACTCTAGTAGAGTTCGATTTTCCGAGGTCTCTACCAAGAAAAGCTTCCATACAAACTCGGACTTCTAATTAAAGTCGGTGGGCAGTTATGAAAATAGATGTCTCGTTTATCGTACTGAAGTCAAAATTGTCAATAATCAGCTTAGTGAACAAGCGTATCAAAGATACACAGGATTCTGATAGAGCAATGAGACTAATTGTTCTAAATAAGTAGGACTATTAGGCAACATAATCACAAGATACTGAAGATTAGTAGGATTCTAGACATGTCTAACAGACTGACGACATCAAGGTATTAAGTTCAATATCCACAAATATTTTAAATTCACGTTATAATAAACTTGAGAGCTAACGACCATGGCAGGAGAAAGAGCTCCATGATATCTGTATTAAGAATGACTGGTTACACCCAAGATTAGCTTTTAGAAGTCTTGCAGTAAAGTTATTCTGGAAGAAGAGTAATCAGTGTTTTATGTATGCTTGTATAATTTCCAGAGCTCAAGTCAAAACTATGTCTGTTGTACCTGAGCGCAGGACGTAGGGTACTAAGTTAAGACACTGGATTCAAATACAGTATTGCAGACTTTTACAATCCGGCTTCATTGCAAATCAAACCTCCAAATGCATAAGGAAAAGTCAACTAATGTTGTCTGATGAAAGGTGACCATATTGTGTTGGCTTTTAGGACTGAGATTCATGAATTGGTTTTGACTCTCGACACTGAATACGTGACCGAATTGTCCTAGCATTCTAGGAGTGAAGACAAAGTGTTGATGGGAACAGGAGCAAGTTTTATAATGATATCCAAGGAAAAAATACTAATGTTTATCTGATGAACAACTTTATACGGGATTTCCACAATTCCCCACTGATTGTTGGGTGGATCGACAGGTTTTTATGTAAAATATCCTTAATATATGATCCAAATGCCACGTTCAGAAATAGACACTAAAACCACCCAATTTCCCTATTTTGGGGTTTCCACCAAAGTTCAATGGTCTTCCCCAAAGTTTGAGAATTCCCCCAGATCTGGGGAAATTTTGGAGCTTTTGTGCTATTTTCCCAAGAGTTTCTATAGCAGTTTCCCCAAAATAGGGAGATTGGGCATAAAAATAGGGAGATTGGGCATAAATGCTGGGATGTGATTTTTTGAAAAATAAAAAAATTAATGATTCCATAATATTCCTGTTCATAATAACTGATATGTTTGATGATTATAAGCATAAAACTGCTGAAAACTCACAAAAGTGGGACCAGTAACATAAATAGGTGTTGCTTACAGTCTGAAGTACATTTTTGATTGTGACATGGTCTTACGAAACAAAACTTAAACATTACTTGTTACATGTACGTGATTAGTGTCACAAAACGCTAATATGTATATTATAAACCACATAAATTTACTAAGTGATATAAAAACATTTTCAACTACGGGTTGGAACAATCAACATTCATCACCCATCAAGATGAGGATTTTACCTGGTATGACTTACAGTTGTTCCTGCTTCTCCTAAATTCTATATTGTATTTTTTTTAAGGAAGTAACTAATCTGGATTAAATGGCGCTCCCTGAAAATTTAACAACATAATTTACGAACAACGCGACCTCAAGCGGTTGTGAATATCCTGTGTAGATAGGCTTAACAAACCTATTTTGTAAATAGTTTTTGATGTCATTTACATTTATTTTTGTCAATTTTCACAATCTGTACATTTATCGCAAAACGATTGCATTTGTTGTTTAAGTGTGTGACCTTGATTTGAATTCTTGAGAATGCCATTCGGTCGAAAAAACGCTGCTCAGACATTTCAGAGATTCATGAACGAGGTCGCAAAAGGTTAATACTTTATATTTGTTTATATCGACAATGTTTTGATCGCTAGCTTATTCACGGAAGAACATGTACAGAATTTACACACTCTTCAATCGTTTCAAAAGTTATGGAGTTATGATTAACCCTTTAAGATGCATATTTGGCGTCTCAGCTCTGGAGTTTCTGGGACATCACATTGACTCTCAAGGAATAAAACCACTACAAGAAAAATTGGAAGCCATCGTCAATTACCCTGAACCTTAGTCCGTAAAAGCATTACGTCGATTTCTTGGGATGTGCAATTTTTGTGGACGTCTCCTCGCTAACTGCGTTGATACGTTACAACCCTTGACAGATTTGTTAAACACAGATAAAACAGTAGCGATGCCCAAGAAAGAGGATGCCTTGACGATACCTCCTGATGCCAGAACGGCTTTCGGCAAAGCAAAATCCATGATATCTAACGCTACCATGTCACAACACCTAAAAAACCAATCCTACGACTCACTTAATCGTCTGCACCGATGCATCTTAGAAAGCTGTAGGGGAAGTATTGCAACAGCATGTAAGCGACAAGATTACACCTATAGCGTTCTTCTCTAAACGACTATCGCCAACCCAAGAGCGTTATAGCACATTCGGACGCGAGCTACTAACCATGTATTTAGCAGGAAAGCATTTCAACTTTCGATTACGAGGACGGGATTTCACTATAATGACTAGTCATAAACCTTTGTGCTACTCTCTCAACACTTCGCACGACAGACACTCAACACGCGAAGCAAAACCACTGGGCTTCATTTCACAATTCATTACAGATATCTAGTTCATCAAAGGATACTCCAACATAGTCGCAGTCGCCTTATCTAGGAAGGATATCAACATGCTGGTTCACAAACTTGACATCAGTCTCGAAACTATAGCAAAATTGCAAGTAGACGATGCAGATCTGAAAACCTGCAAAGAAAAGCCTAACTTGAGTCTCAAGCCTGTACCTATTCCTTCCTCAGACTCATCTATCATTTGCGACATTTCAACTGGTAATAACCGCCCCTTTGTACCAAAAGCTTGTCGGTGACAAATATTCCAACAGTTACACGAACTTTCACATCCGGGAATCCTAGCCATCACAAAACTCACCACGGAACGTTTCGTCTGGCCTAAAATTACCTCGGATATAAAGCAATGGGCATGAAGCTGCATACAGTGTGAACGCAGCAAAGTTCAAAGACACACACCCACTACCTGACAAACGCTTTCAGTATAATCATTAAGACATAGTTGGTCCGCTGCCACCATCAAACTCCTATACTCACATTCTTACAGCCGTGGACACGTTCTCGAGATGAGCGATAGCAAATCTATCAAAGACACATCCGCAGAAACAGTCGCATCCAGTTTCCTTGACCATTGGATATCAAACTACGGAGTACCTCCTGTCATTACCACAGATCGTGGTCCTCAGTTGCAATCCATTCTATTTCAGCAGTTTACTAGACTTCTGGGTGTGCACTACATCAAAACAACAGCTTATCATCCAATAGCTAATAGCCTGTTCGAGAGATTTCACCACCGATTGAAAAGCTCACTGATGGCACAAGCTGACAAATCAGAGTGGAGTGACGCTTTACCAATTGTACTCATTGGAATCCGTTCAACCATCGAAGAAGATATAGGATGTACAGCCGCTGAACTAGTTTGTGATTCAAATTTAACATTACCAGGACAACTAGTCAATCAAGAATCAACAACATCAAGTGATCCTAATCGTTCCGTGAGCCGTTTATTGCAAACGATGCGAAATATCAAGACAATTCTCCCGCGCTAACATAACTAAATTAATACTGAGTAAATTATTGCGACTGAAAGTCATTGAACAGAACTCACTAAACTAGAACCGCCGTAAATTAATACGTAAATTTCAAAATAAATTTTCTTCCATATACGTTGTATTCGATTTCGCATCCACAACAACTCTTCAAACTTCCTATTATTCTTCGAATTTTCTTTTAGGTAATTTGTCTAGTGGTGAACACTTGCGTGTTTTGATTAAAGGAAGTATTCTATCGGGTGATTGGATTCACGAGGCTGTCCTCAATTCAAACGTGCCAAACGTTTACGATCGTCTCAAGGAAGCAATCCTTAGACTCTTTCTGCCGTCAAGAGAGGATCGGTTGAGGACCTTGTTAGCACGTCCCCCTATGGGTGATGCTAAACCGAGGTACCACCTCATGCGCCTGCAATCTCTCATAGGAAATACGACAGTTGACTCAGAGATTGTCAAAGAATTGTGGCTCGAATCCCTACCAGCTGGTATCCAACCAACCCTTACGGCTCTGCTCGAGGACAACCAACTCAACAAAGTGGCCTCCATAGCAGATAGGATCCTAGCAAGAGCTAGCACCCGAGACAACTATATAGTTGCCTCAACGTCACATTCAAACAACGACTCAATGCTTGTCGACCTGTGGCTCATAGGGATAGGGATAAATTTTTCCACACCCATCTCAGCTTCCGAGACCGATCTAACGTGATAGAACCGTGCGTCCGCCGACACGGGTCACGTTCTCGTAAAGCCGTAACAACTCGTCCTAAGCGGGCATCTTCCAAGCCACGCCAAAAGGCGGCTTCGGGAGCGAGTTCAAGTTGGTGCTGGTTCCATCGTGCCTTTGGGGCCGGTGCTCGCCATTGTCGAGCTCCCTGCTCATACATGGCAGGACACTCCCGAGCCGGCGAGTAAATACGGCTGTACTCGCCGGCCCTTCACATCAGCTTGGCCGTTTACGTGCATGATTATCGCACTAACGCTAGGTACCTAATGGATACAGGTGCCCAAGTTTCTGTCGTACCTATTGGTAACAACAAGTCTCATGCTACAATGCTTCGACTACGAGCTGCGAATGGCTTAGTCATTCCTACCTATGGTACACGACAGCTTACGATCAATCTGAGCCAACAGGCTTACGAAGGCCTTCTTCACGTGATTTCCTGTCACAAAAAGACCTTCGAGGTTGATCGACATGGCCGCGTCGAGATAGTCAGCGTTGATCTTCTCAAGCCAGCACACGTCGACTACAGACTGATAAGCCGAGACTGCTTGCTAGATCCATCAAATCCTCTAGCGGGATCTCTGCGTCTACTTCGGATCTCACGCTAGATGCATCAGAGACCTTATTCTCATGTCCCAGTCAACACCACGTGTCATCTGCCCCGTCTACGGACGAGAATTTCGTCTCACGTCCAGACCAGCAGACCACGCAGCCTTTGACTGCGGAGGAGATCGCACGCTCACGAGGTTCGAACGAGACTACCCTCTCACGTTCCGGTCGCCGAGTACGCTTTCGTGACTAACCTCATAACTAACAACCGATACGGTATAGGACCCTACCCCAATACTACACACATGCTACACTTTTCTCCTTTTCCTTGATTTTATATTTACCCCGTGCCCACGCCTCCTACCATCGCCCTATTGGTACCGTCAACCTTGGCGAAAGCTGGCCTGATCATTTACGCTCTAGTCAACTCACTCAGTCGATCTCTGTGGCTGCAAATACGTATGGTATATATTTGGTCTCTAACGTGGTTATTATAGTCGCCCCTGGTTTCTTGGTTCAATCTGGTTCTTTCCTTCGTCTGCAGTGTTTCTGGTCTGGAACCCTTACGAGCGCAATCCTCAGATTCTGGATACAAACCATTCTGGTGTAGCATGCTGACCCAAGCAAACAATACAGTACGTTTCTCCTGGTACTATTCTACGTCAAAGACCTTTGGTGGCAACTCGAGGATCATTGATCGCTTCCTGTTCTGCCAACGTCTTCGTCCTACAATCACACCTTCGCGATCAGTCCCACGAACGAAACCGCTAGGTATCGAAAGTGTAAACCCTTTCTAGCGAGGGGCTCCTACTTTTCTCGACGGGAAAGCGATTGGTATGATGGAACAGGTAGTATCAAGCAGATGTATGAATATACATTCAATTGACAGGTGTTGTAAACAAAAATCATTTTATTCATTGCATGTATCAATCTACTAATCGCTAACAGTTATTCCAAAGTAGAACGAAGATTATGGTCGTCGAAAGTGCTCAATCAATAATTCTCTATTTCGAAAGTATCCAGATAATCAATACTATTACTTACATTATTGTCAACTCTGTTTTACATGGTAACAATTTTTATACTGCCTCGAAAACGAACATAAATGAATCCTAGTTGGAATCCTTGACAGTTAAAATTCTTATATATCGTTATAAACTATTTAAATATCTCATCACATTTGAACTTAATCGGTCACAGAGTAGCAACCACTGTCAAGTCCTTTAGTTATGATCGAGTCGAAATATGTCCACCACACCGAATGACTGGACACTCTTCGCAAAACATACCTGCAGTCTTGAATGAATTGTTGCTAGGTGTAGGATTCGAATACCGAAGACCTAGCTTCTTAAATTGAAACGTTATCCCAGTGGCTCAGTTGGAACGTCTCTCATTGAGAAACTTGGTGATATCCGATTACCTCAAACCAATCAACAGAATGTCACATTTACAATTGATTGGTCACTTATTACTGACCGAGGTCATGTGTGTCAAGCCCTTAATGTTGATCAAATTCTACCAAGCAAGTTTCATTGTGGCTATTAGTCTAAGTGACTCAACACCGCGTACACTATTTTGGAATGTAAATTGGTATAATGGAGGTAGTCAACAGGAACATCTAAAACGTACAAGAAGTCGGTCGTGGATGTAAAGAAAAGCGTATAATAGTGGAATAAACGCAATGAATTTGTAGGATTATCGCATAATAGGTAATCTGAGCTTGAAAACCTCAACATCGTCACGTGAGAGATTTAAGCACTACCACCTTAATAGCCCAAAATAGAAAATCAAGTCTGAGAATTTACAAATCCGTGCTCGCTTGATATTCTGTTGTAAGTTGTACCGTCGTATAAATAACTGAGCAAAGTGTATTTCACAACTAACTAAATCACAAGAGTCCTACCGAAAATAGTCCACGAGTATATATTACATAAATGTCATTAAATTACAGGACGCGTCATAATGTGGAAAAACACTTGTTCGAGATTTCTAAGTTTTGAACGGATATTCTCACAAGATAATTAAATCTAAATAAAATATAGAAAATTATTTTTAGTCTTGAGAATAGGACAATGAAACAAAACCAGAGTAAGTGCTTATAGGCTGAAATTTTAGTTGAAACAGTTTGAAATTGAAGGAAAAAGTTTATGCGGAATCAATACTTGTTAAACAAACCTCACACTATTGATCATTTTTAAGTAGTACGCGTAGAGGACAACAAAAAATATTTGCTTCTTTGAAGCGTTGACAGGTGGAATGATTACGACAAATGAGAAATGAATTTTCAGTAAACACTCAGAGATTCTTCAATGAAGAGTCTAACATAACAAACATTTGTGGCCTGCTAACATGATGTGTCAATTGACGCAGATATGTTACAGTTAACATCTTTATTTGGAAAGAAAGCGGTTCTTAGTGTTATTTTCTATCAACAACAGTTATATATCTTAATTGTATTAGACTCAACCACCCTCATATGTACACACCCAACTCTGAGATGAACAATAAAAAGTGATGCACCATGAGATTTTGAGTTCCCAACAATTCCTGAAATTAACTGTACAGTTTGAGACACAGCGCACAATAAAACACTATCTTAATCATTTGATTTTCTGAATAACTAGATGAATTATGAAAAACAAAATCTACAGTTACATGTAGAATTAAAGCATTCAGTAACAAAAAATTGCTAGAGAAATCTTTAAAAACGTAATGAAGTACATATTCATTATGAACTGAAGATAAAAATGAATGACAGGAATAGATATGTGAACTATATGTCTAAGTTTGACTGTACAGTAAGAGATAAGGCGTGTTTAAAGATTCAGAGTAAATATCTTCTAATGTTGTATAGTCAGCATTATCATCATCAAACAATATCCACTGCATACCAACTTTAGCTACACAAGTGTAGTGACCACAACTAACCGATAAGCCACTATGCAAAATCATTGCTTGTAGACTATAAGTTCTGGAAGTGAATTTAGATTTAGCAGAATCATTTGTTGCAGAAATATCATTGTATGTATAGGTTTCTGTGTTTGAAGATGATACCGTAACTGATAAGCGTTCTGGTATATGGACACGATGCATAATTTTTGAACATGTTTGATTAACTCGAGAATATTTAAAAACATTTAGACAAATCAACACATGTGATGAAAGCTGTTGTAATTTTAAGGATCTAGCTTGAACCGTGTGTTTACCACATGATTCACATTTTGTTGATGAAGCAACATGTTCAATTCGAGTAAAATGTGTTTGTATTAGAGTAGACAAATCCGTTCCAGGCTCGGTAATTTCGTCTTCCACTAGTTCCGAATCATTGGACTGTAATGATCATAAAAAAAGCACGTAAAGTATGCGTACTTGATGTTAGACTAAATAAAACAATTGAATAGTTTAGTCTCGTAAAAAAAAGACCAAGACAAATACCATTTAGCAGTAGTGTTTCATAATACTATCACTGTCAACAACAAAAAGTGATCGGACCAGAAAACGAAAGGTCACTGTTTTATTCGGTAAGAACATAGGATGTAAGTTGAAGTAAAGATAATTCAATATGATAGGAACGAATTAAATTTCATAGTCAGGTCTGGATAAAATTGGTGTGTTAATGATTTACAAGACTCTAAATTATCAATCACTTGCGTTTTTAAGTGACAGTGGACAATACTTACCCTTTATGTACCATCTTGTCAATAAGTACGTTAAGTTTGTCGAATTATGCTACCGTTCGATAATAGTTGTCTTATGAACATTAATTATTCGCAAAATAGAATTTAGCCCATATATGTATGGGTCCAATTTGTTACATCATGTTATCATAGCGAGATGAAATCACCAGGCCAAATTACAGGGAAGTAGAAGTAGTGACATGATTAATGGTAGTAGGCAAGATGGAAATATGGAAGATGAACAAAGAGGATGAGAAAATTGTAGGAACATCCTATAGATGATCACAGTGAAAACTGCATCGTTCAGTGAAGCCTCAGAATTACCTTTCACAACACATTTAAAATGATATCATCAAAAATATCAGTTAAAGGAGTTGTACTTTTTTTCGCGCAGCCAGAAGTGAGACTATAATTTATGGGCAATAGTAAAGTGACCATAAGGAACGCCAAACACTTACTACATTCAAACAAGGATTATGAATTAGTATGAGGGATTAGTTTCAGGTGTTTCAGTTAGAAGTTAGGCTTAGAAATTGGAGTGTGCGTTTTCATCACGAACTGAGAACAACTAGTTATATGGATGAACGGATTTGGAGTAAAAATCCAAGAGTTCTTACCGTGAATTTGATTGATTCGTCAATAAAGTGAAGCCCAATTTCGCAATGTAGTTAGTCTTTACAGTTAATAAAAAGATCTATCAAGCAGATGTCTATAAAAAGGTTAATTGATTTAGGTTTTTGCTTGGAGTCTATCAGATCTTTTTGAAGAACTCATTTATAATATACAAATTTGTGTGCTTCATTTTGAACTTTACTTCATTCGCATGATGGTACTACTCGGACGTTCACGCCAAATGAGGTCAAGCGATAAGTAAACTTTAAACACGGGTTAATGGCTGAGTGCTTTATCTACTACTAGGCTTATGAGACATCAGTTCACAGCCGTAACACTTGACATCATGGTGGGGATTTATAGCTATGCTGGTTAGTTTGGTCCTGAAGCTTACATTGTTATCCTTAACAACGTAATCAGTATAGAACTCAGATAGGAGTGAGGTATTCGAATTCATCAACACATGATTGACGTATTTTATTGTCTGCACATTTAATATGACTGACTTTCTTTTCTATCTGAAGTTTTTGTTGATGTTACCCAGAAGGACAATGAAAACATCACAATTAAATAGCCCCGGCTGGCGACTGAAATGATACCAACATAAAATTATAAAAAAATATTAATATAATGCTTCAAGCTTTCAAAGTCCATAGTTTTAAAACAAAAATTGTTTCGTTTGATGAAAAAAGTTGCAGTAAACTCAACAGCTCTTTTGACTACTGTTTACTTCTTCGTATGAAAAATTTCAACCTGATGGGTTCGTTGGGACAATTATAGTAGTAGTATTTTGTACCACGACATTTTCTGGGTGCTATTGTACAAAAGGTGACAGTCAGAATAAGGGAAGTTATGTCTTTTTGATGCGACACACTATACTACCTAATCATATTCAGTAGTTTATATCGGCTAGCCAAACTTAAAACTTCTATTCCACATACTTCTCTATGACACTCAACTTATGATATTGTTTCAATGTTTTAACTAGTTTCTACTCCAGATACTATTTCTACCCCCTTTTGTAATAATTGGCACATTTGCTGCCACTTGGGAGCTTTTTTGATGGGAATACCTTGCCAACTTTGAAGGTATACTTCCTCAATTTGTTGTTAGTAAAAGTTCGACACAGAATTGTGATGAGACATGAATCATAGAATGACTTCTTACTTGGAATTCTCTAACAGTTTAACGGAAGTCCGGACATCTCACGACTGCAGGTCTGTAATAAATCTTTACAGGTCACATGGTTTTCCCTAATAGTACTGTTTTCGAGACGAATTCCATTGTTTTGATTTTGACATTTCACGCATTACTCAGTCAATGATTTACAACAGTTGACAAGATTCCATACATAAAACCTTGGACACAACGCTGATGTAACTTAGTAAGAACGATCGAAATCCTGAAATAAGTCCTGAGCTGCCATCTGTTGTGAAAAGGCTAGAAATTCTTCTTTAACACCACCCGTAAACCTAAGTAAATGGACTGTTGCTTGAAACCTGTTATCCAATGGATAAAGGCGGATAGTATAAACCGTTATCCCATGGGAGCAACATTCAGTTCTCTTACGTTTTAAAGCTCACTGAGCAAACTTCTGACAATAATTACAGTGAGATGTAAAAACGGTAGGCACAGACTTACTTCAGGAATCTTGGTAACAAAACTTGGGTTTTCACTAGGTGCCTGGTCTTGATACAGCAATTCCCGTGGTTTAGTTAGTGGAACGTATAGACAAATAAATTGTTCCTGTCTAGAACTGGAGACATGTTGACACTCTACACAAGAAGTGTGTCTTAACATAGTACCTCCAAAAAGACGCGCAACTACCGACGATGATGATGAGCCAGAGTCGTCATTTAAAGTGTTTTCACCAGGGTTCTGTATAGAGTCAGCTGAACAGGACTGTTTATTTGTATTGTAAGAACGAGATGGCTTTGGTTTGAAATTCGCGTCCATTGTAGATTGAATATATTGATCAGCCGTAAAAGTTGATGAATTGCTATATCACACAATAATTATTGAAATATAAGAAGCATAAAAGACAAAAAAAACTATAAGCTGAAATTTATCATTACAAAAAGGATACACAACTGTTAAAGGAAATTCACTATCATGTATTTTACAAAATATAATTCGTGAATAATTAGGACTTGTTTTGCCAGTTTACAGGAGTAGTATATGGAAATTTCTTTGAAACAATTCATATGACAGTAGAACTGTACGGCAGAATTTATTGTGAGTTGTTCAATTGAGTATACCTAATCAGTGAAACAATCTATATCAAATGATTTAAAATTAACTGTACTAGCCTTAATAATAAACATATAAAACCGAATTCAATGGCTCAGAATATTTAACATATAAGTATTACAACCGAACACTAATGAGAGTTCTGGTGTAATAGTGCAATAGTTAAATAGTAGAAAAACGTCAAGGCGTGGATTATGTAAATAATGGGTAATGCGAAACACAGAACCAGGAAAATGATGGAAGGAAGCAAGGTACAAAATAGGTGACTGTCAGCATCCATTAAAAAATATTGAACTATATCAGCGAAATAATCTAGCCACCTATTCCAACTATTTCATACATTCAATCCGAGAAATTTCAGTTTACTACAAACTTGTAACTCATTTAGTGAGTACAGGTTGATGTACTTAGCTATGAGCAATATTGCGTAAGAGCTCTAGAAATATCACCAAGCTGGATAAACGACAGGTGTTCTGTGTACTGGTATTTTTGTCTGGAAAACCTACAACTATTTGTTAGTCTGTCATTTTACCAAGTGGGTTACCACTTTAAAATAGGTGAGGGTTAGGCAAATCCAAAGACTTATTGATATGTTTGGTGAGAGTAAAGTGTGATTGTTTATTACATATCGACAGACACACTCTTATGTTTCACATAAATTAGACTATTTTATGTTGTAAACTGCTTGTTCACCTACTGCCATTCCATAATTATATCAGTATACGTTGTTATGATTGATCTGTGATTCGGTTGGCATCTTAAGTGTCTAGGTCCACACGATTCAATCATCATCAAGCTATAACATTTATTAGCTGATTGCTCAACTGACATGTTACATTCACATTTTATCTGGTAAAAACGACTTCTTTCCGATTATATCACAAAATTCCAACAAGACTGGCTTAACAACGTAATTGTTTAGTTTTGTAATACTAGAGTACGAAATAAGGACACTTCACGTTTCTATGCACCAACAACTTTCTAAAAGGAATGATTTTTTCAGTCTAGTGTATGAATTATGACAATCGGTTAATCAGGAATTAGTAAACCACTTCAAGGTCACGGAGTATATACCAAAACTAGGATGTTGACTATCGACCGTATGATAACTAATTTTAATAAGGAAAATATCATTTAATATCTTCAAGATCTTGGATTGCTGAGAATACGTAGGTGAGGTCAAACGATACAAAGAACGTCGAGGTACCCATAACTGATGTAATGCATTTATTTATATTTGGTGTCTTCTGATTAATTGAACAGAGATTGTAACCCTACAAGGGTCTTCCTTAGAATAGGCTGAATTTCGTCCAAATAATCAAAAATCACTTGGGTAAACTGTTTTCTGGGCTAGTTGTTCGTCTAATCCTGAAGTTTTGAATGCTGTTCCAAACTACAACAGTATCCACTTTCTTGAGTTACAAGTTGTTTGCAGGACAGAGCAATAAGTGTGCTTCAGGAAAAATCATATTGGAGCGCACTGATTGGTCCTATTTTTAAACAATCAAGGTTAGTGGGAGTGATCCTGGGGGGTCAATAAATTTTCATTCGCACTAGTCTTGCGTTCCCAATTTCAAGCATTTAACATTAGGACCGGGAATAACACAAGCCATTTCTATCCTTTTACTTCAGTGTATAAAAAACTTTGTGTTTCACCTAACGGAAAAATCTTGGACAAGAAACAAATAGACGTATTTTTTTCCAAACAGATCGTTTTTAACGCATTCCTATCAGCACTAATTATATTGAATGACATGTAGATCTATTTTAAAAATACATGAAAATATTTTCACAACGTTTACACAAAAGTAATAACAACTGATGGGTAAACTGTGGTGCGACGATATACAACCAATCATGTGATGGCGCAGTAGTATCCCAAAACTAACAAGAGATAACCCTAAATAATCGCAAATCAACAAAGCATTCGATTAAGGGGGTATTTACTACAGGGGAAAATGGGTCAAACATGCTAACAAAATACTCTCAAATGGAGATATTTTTGTAGGTTATATCAATATATATTAATTGGTCAATCTATTTAGGCTGTGATGCGTGAGAAAAGTAGACATCATGTAACTGACCTTAAAATAAGCTAACGAAACAGTATCATTAGTTACATAGTTCTCTTGTTAATGGAACTATTCTTAGTACTATGAATGCTATTCTCTGGAACGAACTTCTATAATTGACGTTGAACAGTTTAGAGTAAATAACGGGAATGACTATCAGAGAAAGGAAAAAAATTGGATGCTACTGAATTTCAAGAAAAGAAATCTGATTTGTCTAACGGTAGATTTACATTCATGAACTTTAGATGATTAAGGTATGTAGTAACTCTGGTAAATAGGTTTTGATAATTGAAATATTCAAAGAAAAATATATATATATATATCACGTTTAATTGAATCATATGATAGATACGAATCACTTGAAATATATCGACCTATCTACTAGAAAAATTAATAAACAATCGTAGCGAAGAACCAATCAGATATCAAACGTGAAATGGTCAGACTACATTCACTTCTATAGAAACAACTATATTTGGATTTTTCTTTCACTAAAGAAAATATGTATTACACATGTGTATATTGTGGTGCACGTAAATACTACTGATAATCAAACGTATTTGTACATCCGATAAGCTAGTGGTATTTCACATTGTTTCCATCGTATGAGATATGTGAACTCTACATATATAAGTTAAATATATGACTGCTGAAAACATTACACATTATAACTACGAGCAAATGTGAAATCAAACTGAAATTATTACGTAAAAAGTAAAATAATCTAAAATCATGCTGAATGTTTACTTCAACTGATATTTATTCCATAGTATGAAAATGAACAAAACCAATACAATGCAAGTAGTTATACGTAAGTTGCTTAGTCATAATAACCAGACACTTACTTTCATCTGTTAAAGTCGTTATACCACGCAACCAGATTAAGATGAAATTGTTAACACAAATCCCAGAATAATAAAAGTAGTAACGGTATCAGTGATAGTAGAAAATATTAAGCACAGACAGTATAATTCAGGGAGAAAGAATCCACAAAATAAAAGTCTTAAAAACCCAGGAACTAAAGTCAGTCACCTACAACATGGGACTGGGTACATATATGCTCCGTTCAAGTTGCCTTGTCTCATTAGAACAACAAGATGAATACCGAATTCATAGAAGCAGTTACTTCAATGATAGTAACATATAAAAAAGTAATTTTAGTCTCATGGTTTAAGGGAAGATAAAGAGTGTATACACCTACGCCATTGTGATTGATTCTGAGCCATGTCACTCAGATTCTCCAACCACTGGTTACGATAGTTGCGCGGACCCCAACCAATTAGTCTGCATCTATTAACATGGCTCAGACCAAAAGTTAGTGACTTTATGGACTGATGCCACGTTTTGGTTTCACCGCCCTTAACTATCTTCCATCCGTCTCCAACACTGGTCAGTGTTGCGCGCCGTGATGATCGGTGCTTAGGCATGTGTAATACATGGGCCCAACCATCTCGGGTCTATGGAGATTCACAACCTCATCAACTGATTTACCATGATTCCCTAATACCCTGTGTCTAACCTCACTATTACTTACCCGATGATCCCAGGAACTGAAGCGCGACAAAGAATGAATAAATTTGCCCTATTAAAGAAGATGTAGAACTCGCACCCAACGTCTCCAATCATCGGTTGTGGTATTCGTGCAGACCTTAGCCAGGTAATCGGGACCTACCAACATGGCTTATTTCAAGAGATAATGATTTTATGGACTACTCACTGTCTTCTCGTGGCGGGCGGTGATATTTATGAAGTTGAGAGGACGTAACGCGAATGCACAGTGCCTACACTGGGTTGGTAGGTGAGATGGATCCACTTAGTGGACTTAGAAAACCGTGATTTCAAACAAATGGTGAACATTCGCTCCACAATCCTGAGGGAACAAATGGTGTACGAATATATTCTTCATCGCTGGCTATCATGGGATTTTGAAGTCAAAGGCTCGGGAAGTAGCCCCTTAAGAAAACCACCTGCTTTGGTTTGGGCAACCGGAGAGTATCCCGACCCACACACAAATTTAATGGTTTGTGTGGTGTACATATATAATTGGGGCTCCTTTGTACAAATGTTTATATGTTTAAGTAAATGAATAAAAAAATCATGGGCTAATGTTATGTACTAGTTTAAGCGCGTTCAATCTACTAACCTACTTCCAAACTACCCAACACTGAGAGTTGAGTAGTGATGTAAGGAATAATAAACATATCAGAAGTATGAATGGTATTGGTTGGGTGATGTCGTCATCTTGCGTAGGGTGATCTAACGCTACTTACTTTGCATTAGAAGAAAGAAAAAAATAACACATTTGGACAAAACAATTTATATAGGGAAGAATGAAACCATTGCAAAAAACATCCATTTTTATTTAAATAACTACTAAACACTTACCAATATGAATCGAGAGAGGGACTTTGTTGTTTTTTACAATGTAACTCTTCTTCATGTAATCGATCCAATAAGTAGTTTAAATATTCAGCTGCATCTTGTTGTTCACCAGATACAAAATGTGCCGGTTTAGTAAGTGTAAGTACAGCTCGTATGTCACGGACATTTGGAAGCTATTGAAGTACAAGTATGTAAGAACAATTTTTCGCTTTTATTACACCAATTTTTAGATTAGTAATGTACAAAGATCTATTTATTTATTTATATTTATTTAAACACATAATTATTGGTACAATGGGGCACCAGATACATATGCACCACACAACTCTCATTTGATTTGTGTGAGGGCTGTGATACTGCCCAAGTGCCCAAACCGAAGCAGGTAGTTTTCTTAGGGGGCCACACCCCGAGCCTTTGACCTAAAGATCTTATCCACAAGGTAGTGGAGCATCGTGAGGAGATGCAGTTCCATGGTAGCCGGTGACCAACAGTTGGTTCATACGCCATTCGTTCCTTCAGGATCCTGGAGCCCATGTGCACCATTGGTTTGGAATCAGGGTTTTCCAACTCCCCTAGGTGAACGCACCGTGTCCGCCAACCCGGTTAAAGCGCCGGACATTCGCTTTTCGTCCTCTCACTTTCGTGAACAACAGTAATGCCACGAGAAGGCAGTGAGTATATAATATACGTCATAGCACGGATTACCTAACAAATCTGAAAGATTAGTTCATCAAATGATGTCTATCTAGTCGATTCTAGATATTGTGGAATACCGGAGGTGGTTTTTGAAGCTCCGTACCTACGAAATAAACACTGGTAAATAATAAGCGTTTAATAAAACCTAGAAATGTGCATAATTTACGGTGAGGGAAAATTTCGATGAGCAAAATGAGTAACTTAGTGGCATAACCTAATCAAGTGCCTTCAAGGGACAAGGACAAAACGCATTTTGGCTCAAGATTCCACATTTCAAGAACACTGAGACTAGCAGAGACTGCTAAGTGATAAAAGAAATGAAAACAGTGGTATCAACAGATAGAGGGATAAGATTTTGAATACACACGAGATAAAAAGCACATATCTTCGCATTGACGCGACCAACTGTATGGCCTGTAAAATAAAATATCGGACAACCAACTTTGACCGAAATAGACGAGACCTAGGACGTCTTGCAGAGACATATCATTGGTTGGTGTTGTATCCGATTTAGAGTGTATGATGTGATTCTGTTCTCATAATGCACCATCATGACAAGATGGTAAGTGATTAGTCATTACTCATCAATGCAACAGTCACTTTGGAGAATATAAACTAACACTAGCATGATATGCCTAAACTCATCGTCACTCACTTGTTCATCCACTAGTGCGTGAGGTTATAGGTGTAAGTGAATAAAAACTGAGTACCTAACTACACCATAGAATTAATTCAAACCCCGAATTCCGAACTCGCCACCACAAAAAAATCTTTGAGTACCTAGTACTAGTGATACTTTGTAATGGAATATAAATACGTTACAAAATCTAATTCCGTTTGATTTTGTGTACAAATTGAGCTATGGAAATTTACCAGTCTGTCAGTCTATCAATAAATAATGTCATGCAAGTTAAAAACAATGAGATTTAAAAATACAACAAATATTTCACCAACTTACTTGATGTGTATCAAGTGACTGGAAAAGCGAAAACAGATGAGCATGTAAAACACCCTGATGTTCAACTGACGACGTCACATTATCAGACGAGCATGCATTTTCATGCAAATTTGAGACTGATAAACTGAGATTATTCGATGGGTTTGAATTTTGGCTTGGCAAAACCAAGTCAATTTTGGTTGAAAACGAGGTACAAGATGCCATAACCGTGCCAGCCGATGAATAAGCTTTGTGAAATCCAAATAAGGCCCGACGAAACTCGGAGCAGTGATAAAGTAATTGCAGAGCTGCATTTGCATAACATGTATTGCCAACGTTTAATATGCCTTTATAGCCAGCAACTGAACGATTTGTCTTCATCAGTAAGACAAGGTCAGATGATAAAATTAATAATTATCAAAAAGGTATTTAACGACAGTAAATTTAAGCAACATTGTAATGACTAGCAACCTTGCTTTCAGATTGGTGTTGATTTTCTCGCTGTGAAAAGCATGATGTTACGCAGCTTGCAGATAAATATAAAGTCGTTAGTTTAATGTTAAGTACTTAGAGGCAATCTTTGAGAAGCCGTGCACCCAGGATGCAGATATCATTTGCTGACGAATGTCAGTTACCGCAGGACTTAGTTTCACGATTCCCTGCCAAACGTTTTCTCTTAGCCATTCAGTCAGTCATGTGCAGCGTAGAATCCGTCATACATGTAGGTCGGTTCGAATTGTCACACAACTTCAACACAGTGGTTTGAAGTAATCAACGCAGATCCCAGAGTATGACGAGAAATTAGGACAAACAACATGACTCAAGACAAAAATGTGAATTAGAGGAATAACAAGATATAAAATGATTTTAAAGATTAGGATCCAGAGCAAGACAAAAATGGAATGCATCTCCATTAGGATTGATTCTGAGCCGTATTATCCCCTTAGCTCTCTTCCAACCTACTACTACACTAGCAGACGTCCTGCACTGAGGTAGGCGGTGGTTAGGGATGAGTAATACATATCTCGACCACCCCAGTTGATGAACATTAACTGCTTCATGAACCGATTTACTATCCGTGACTAGCATCCGGCACCTAAATTCAGTATTTCTTACTCATTAGTCCCAGGATGTGCTGAAGATGCTTTGATCAAAAGATGGTAGCATCTGAATCACTTATTTTTAAAGGTTGTTTTATATTCAGAACTAAATGAGGTGCCGTACAGTAGCTTTTTCAAGCACCATTCTGAACATTTTGGTGGTTCACTTTTTCGTGCTAATGCAGTATGGCAACTTGGGCGAACGCAAGTCTATGCCAAGATTTACAGTGATGATGACTGATCGCTCTTAGACCAAGGGACGTGGCAATTAACTTGAATATGGAGCCCAAACTTTAAAATTCCAGTGCATAATGCATTGAGCTACAATGCTAACGGTCTAACGGCTTGGTGGGTACACTTTTGTTATGCAATATCTGCATCATAATCTATATGTAAACAAACTGCTTATCACTCAATACCTTATGTTAAAACTTAATTGATAAAATAATGGCAAAAAAACTGAGGGATTGTATCACTCATAAAAACCAGTCTCCCAGAACCCCGGAATGTAAGCATTATTATTTACAGGCAATAAATCTGGTTCAACCTGACATACAGTACAATGGTTGGCTTAAAAGCTAGAATGTCAGGATGGCAATATGTGAATGATATTCCGACACTTTTTTATATGAAGCATTTACTAAAGTCAAAACCTAGGCAGATACTTACTTTCAAAGTTGTTGGATGTATACTAATTAGTCGGATTGTTGAAGTTAAATTCCAACGCTCCCAAATTTTTCGAATACGAATCCCAGCTTGAGGCCCAAACTTTGTTAGAAACTCCAATTTATATATTTTTGTTCGTGTACTCCAAATCTCAGGACTGTTTTCGTCGTTGAACTGACTATGAAATTTGCCTAGCAAAGTAACCAGGTGCTTCTTCTTTTGTGTACATGTTCTCGATAACTCATTATCAGTAGAAATAACTAGAGGACCGAGTAAGCGTGAAATTGTGTACATTTTGAGCAGAATATCTTTGCATCCTTCATTTGATGGGTTGTCAACATACATACTAAGCAGTTTGTTCAAAACAGGTGCTAGATGTGAGACTATATCATCAGCATATTGATCATGCTTGTCATCGCCACTGAGGATGAAAAAAGCCAAAGCATACACAGTTGACTCATGTGGAAGCGACAAACGGCCCATGAGTTCTAAGACAAATTTAAATTGCCAACACATGAAATCTGACCAACAGTTGGTTAAAGACTGTGACCCAGTAGGAGGAAACCTTCTGAACATCTCACACTGAAATCCAATAAGCCAGAGGTCTAGAGAAGACCGATATGTAGCTAGTTCAGACCAAGTGAGCCATAAAGTTAGACGACGCAATACCGTAAAACATGTCTCAATGTTGGTGATATGACGTTGACTAAGTTGATCGATAAATCTACAAATAGTTTCCGACAACAATGAATCGTCTGAGCAAAACTTCTGAAGTTCAGACAACATGGAAGCTACAGAAATGTAATGGCAATCATAACTGGAACTGACTAAAACATCCTGAACCAAAGAAGTGACACATTCAGTCAGTATACATGTGTTGAACTGATAACTGATAAGTTTTGGCTCTGTAACAAACGTGATTACTGATCGTGCGATAGACTCAACAAGTTTAATATCAAATGAATAGAATGGAAATTTTCCAGACGGAAACTGGGAAGATAAAGTTACTAAAACTTGAAAAATATTAGATACAAAGCTCAAGTACATATCATCACAGATATCATAAGAATTTGACTTATGTAATGACGACTTGACAAGGTTATGCTGAATAAGAAAGTACAACTGCTTGTTGTCGTTCAAAAGATTGTGATCCAAAATAAATTGAAGCCCAGAAGAGAGAGTTGCCAAACATCCTGGATTTTCCAAGGACGACTGGAGAAATATTACTGAGTGGCGCTCAAGAATTTTTTTTATGAATATAGACAAAGCTTCTGGAAATGAATTTAAAACAAGTGGGGTGAAGGAACCTGTGATCAGCTGAGAAAGATGAATTGTAGAGTCATCTGATAAACGGGATTCAATAGAATTTAAGAGATCACAAACTACACTTATATATAACTGAGAGTAATCATTTTTACTGTACATATCTTGAATACAAGTGAAAATAACATCTTTAAGAAAATCCGTTTCATCAAGTTTACTAATATGATCCCGCAACTTCTTCAGAAGTATGATCTTCGTGCTTTCAGGATAGCCACTGGCCAACAAACCTGTAATTATCTTATTCATGACTGATTATTGCTATGTATATAGAAACCAGGCCCCAACAACAGGAAAACAGCTCCATCTGCAACTGTAGCGCGACTATTCAGAACGTGACTACTGACAACACAAAACCTTGAGATATAGTTAAAAAGTATGTTGCTTTCAATGTACAGTACCAAATATTTAGCCTATGAAAAACAAATATTTCTTTAACACCACGTCCAAGGTATGGGCAACAATTTACATATATGGATGCTTTCTGTTTGTTCCTACGTGGATTGAAAGAGTATTAAAGTAGATAACTGTCGTTTTCAAGTGTGAGCTGATATGATCAACACATTCCTCTGATTGTGATATTCTCATATCGAAAGCTCTTCAGTTAGTCAAGCAAATACACGACCCTGGCAGTTTACCATGTCTAGTTTTCGATGATGTCCTCATTATCAGTTTCAAAATGTCGCTAGAATGTTGTCTTTCAGGTTGAAAAAAGTAATGAGTGACTTACAGCAGTAATAAAAGTATATGTGTTCAAATGGTTCTAGGGAGAATAGAAGTAAGATACTTTCTTTAGTCCTTAAAAATATGTCAAGTTTTCTTTTGAAGGAATCCTGGAAAGTCCCTCAGACTAGCTCACCTGGTAGCGAATTCCAGCATTTGACATCACCTAAGGAGTAAAAAATGAGTCTACAGTCCGTTCTGCCGTGTTGTGTCTCTGGTTTCTGGGTGTTATTCCTTAGGTTTGTGTTGGAACTAAACTTAAGTAGGTGTTCAAGGGGATGTCCAAAAGTGTTAAGGTTACTGTAAGCCACTAGGAGGTCGCCTTTATGATGTCTATAATCTAATGGGTAAAGGTTTAGTGATTGAAGGCGTTCTTCATAAGGCTTGAATTTGAGTCTCCGAATTTATTTCGTGGCTTGCCGCTCGACACGTCCCAGAGTGTCCTTATCCTTCTGGAGTTAGGGGGAAGTACCATGTTTCCGAACTTTGAATGGGGATGAATAAAACTGCTGAAGATTACGTGGAAAGTTCTACCGTCAAACTGACCAAAAATGTGCTTCTATGTTACCAGTGCAAGGTTTGCTCGAAAGGCATTTCGTCACGTTTAGCATATGACTTCAAATCGTAAGGTACCAGCACTCCTAGATCTTTTTCAATTTGGGATACTTCTAGAGAGGTGTTTTCCAAGTTGTAACCGTAGTGTGCAACATGTCTCAGATGGGCTACCTTACCCCCTGAAGTGTTGAAGGTGTAGGGTCACTGAATATCGAACAGATCATTGATCCCTGTCAAAATCAAGGATAGTCTATGCGCATCAATCAAAAAAATTATATGCCATGGACTGGCCCACGCGGCAGTGGTTGCTCTTTCACTTCTGTACTATCGTAGTTGTACCTTAACTAATATATTCTTGTAATAACGTCCTTTGTGTTGTACAGTCTCCATAGCGTCCATGATCCTTTGATGCGTCGATGGTTCAAACCACGTAAGGGCCGGTCGCGAGGTGTGAGGAACTAGTTTGACTGGTATATGGTAAATTTATAGTCAGATCGATAAGAAATGTTGCTGTCATTTATGAGATATTCGTGAAAAAGTTTCACTCTCGTGCACACATGTGAAAAACATCAAGAAATTAACATATGATTTGAAAGCAACAGGAAATGTGAATATATTCAATAAGAGGGACAAGCCATATGGTGTGTACTGCTCAAAGGTTTGGTTAAATATTCAACAGTATACAATATGTAAATCACTATGATAAAGACCAAACAAAGATTGTTTACATAGCTTAACAACTGTCAAGTGTTTATCCGAACATTCAAAGGTGTACAAGTTAAGGTTACAAGTGAGTTTATTTTAAAAGAATAACGATTTATCTTATTATCATTTTTACCTTGTAACTTCAGTTTTATCGGATTTTGTTCAACGTCTGTTAAAGTTAGACGTGGCACTGGTATTGAGAGTCTTTTTCTGCTAAACATTTTCAAATATGCTTTGAAATTCACTTGAATTATTGTCATTTTCACTGTCGCTATAATCTTTCTATTAGAAAACGTTTTTAATGAATGGTAAAAAAGTATAAACTGTTAACATTTAATTCGGTAATCTTTTTCATATTCTTAGTTTTATATGAAAAGTATATTTCAGCATTAAATCTTGTTTGGTTGTGAACCGCTCAAGAGGGGATATTATCAAGAAATTTTTGTTGAAATGTTTCTCAAATTCGTCCATCTCAAACATATTCCTCTCCAGATAAAAATGATCTGTGAAAATAAAATTGCTCCGTCGCGAGACTGGTAGGTCCTAGGTTCGAATCTCGCGAGCGCGGGATAGTGGATGAGCACTGCCAAGGTGTCCCATAATAGGACGAAACGGCCGTCCAGTGCTTCCAGGTTTTCCATAGTGGTCTAGCTTCAATTGACTCATGATTTCAACTATGAAAATAAAATTCACAAATCTTAAATTGATTTGACAATAGAAATATATAATCATATACAGGAACATATGAATTCACTTAAAATAATCCATTGTACCACTGATTAAAAATAAAAAGAATCCATGAGAACATTTACCAAAGTTATAAGTTTGTATTAATAGTTGCTTGAATAATACGTAAGTCTATAAAAAAAGATAGAACAGTTTGTATTATTAAAGGTTTTAAGAATTCAACTATCAAATGAAGTTGCACAATAATCAGGGAGGTTGGAGAAGAATAGGAGAATGAAATCAATTTATGGGTAAGAATTATGGAAGATAATTGTCCATTTGACAGATGTGAAGACAAACTAATTTATTTGTACACACTACACTACTTATAAGTAGGCCAACTAATAAACATAAAATAACACTATAACATCTCATAATCAGTAGTATAGAATAATTTTATTTTACAATTTGTTTTCACATCAAATGATTTCCAATACAGTAAAAAGAATGTCTCGAATCCAATTGAAACTGTTTCATGAAGACAAAGGATCAGCAAGGATCAGCAACTATATGAATGCATATATATATATATACTTCAATATCTTTTTTTCATTATGGATTAAGATATCATATCATAAATGAATCGTGTTTTACTTACATAATCAAAACACATAACGAATAAGATTATGTTAATTCATTTTGCGTTAAATCTGTTTTTCAAATACAATAATTCAATTAAATATTGAAGAATATCTTGTTCTTTTTTTCCAATATTGAAATCATAATACACATTGTAAGCAAAGATGGAGAGTGGCTAGCAGTGGAATCCAGGACGCGCGTTTCGTCCTATTTGGGACTCGTCCACTGCTTACAATGCTTGTAAATTAAGGTTTTATCGAGGCAATACGCACAGTATGCACATATGCCAATAAGAGACTGACCAGTTGCAGTCCTAAACATCAATGGAAAGATTCAAGCAAGCATTATACACATTGTTAGCTTTATTTGGATGGAAATAAGATGTTAATGAATTCTATTCTGTGATTGTTATCAATCAATTAGTAATAAATACAAATAGACCAAGCCAGTATTTTATTAGGGATACTAAGAAATAACAAAATATTTATTAGAGGTGAACTGTAGTATTTAGTGGAAATATCTATGTGTGAAGTTGTAAAATGGTGTGGTTGTTTTTTTTTCTGAGCAAACTTTACTAATTTAAGCAGCACTTATTCAATATCCCAGTTACCAATAAATTAAATAATTATTATGATTTAAAAGTAATCCAAAATGACTAGAAATAATTTGTATAGGGGTAAGTGTTATTTATATATTGTTTGTTGGTTAAAGGAACACTAACTTAAGAGATATTGGGAGCAAAGTGGTACTAATTAGTTTGTTTTTCCAATTCATTGAAAACTAGTGATGCACATGCAATCAGAAATTACAAGATTTGGAACTAAATATATGGCGTCCCCCTCTAGGGAGTACAAATGTGCTTAACCATTGAGTTGAAATTCAAAGGTATAAATTTTCTAACATGAGCTCTACGAAGATGAGGCGGAAAAAACTAAGATCTCTTAGTTAAAGTAGAGGAGAAACACTTGTACAGTATACCTAGGGTTAGATATCACAGAACGATGACTTTGATATGCACGAATCAAATCTTTACAACTATACAATAGGTTTCGGCAAGTGAAAAAATTAAGGGTAGTTTGAGGTGGTCTTCAAGAAACTCAGGGCAACAGGTTCTTGCTATTCGGGACTCAACAGCAACATATATCTATAATCTTGAGGTTGCTAACTCTCCCTTTCTGATCTGATCCCGTGCCACGTAGTTTCACAATCACAAAAATAACCATGGGGCTGTTTAAGCCACGAGTGACCCCATAGGTGTCTGAGATCTAGTAGAAATTGACGGATAACTGAGTAACACCACCTTAAATCTCAAAAAAGTATGCGCGATATCTAGCCATTTAGACAAGTGACCACAATGCAACTTGATCAAAACCATTTTATCAGTACGAGGAAAGACTTGATTTCAATGACATCGTTCACTACTCAGTGAGCAATCAGTAGCAAATGTGTAGATTCATTGTAGAAACATTTTGAATCTTCTCAGAGAAATTTAATTTTTAAAATATAATGTGATGGTTTGAGGTAGCAGATAAGAAACACTGTTGATCGCCTCCAACCATTGCATTACATCTCAACATAGTACACAGGATGTCGTATCACCTAGACTAGTGGCCACATTGCAAACTGGTCGATAGAGACCGATCTTAGTTAAAAAGGAGCTGACACAAATGACATTAATCACTACCCAGTGATTGATCAACTATAAATTGTCTAAAGTTACAAATCTTAACTCTTTAGTCATTCACTTAAGTCAAGGAATAAGACTTTAACACATTCACTTAGTCTAGTGAACTTAAACTTATCAATAAAATCTAAATTTCTAATCCGTCATTTAGAATGCGTAGTGCAGAATTTAGTTTCAAAAATGTGGACTAATTTCTAGCATTAAGTTATATAAACTCATTTTTCAACATTATCACTGTCAGTAAAGGCAAATAGTGTCTAATACTAGAGTGTATTTCATTCTATTTTGATCTAGTAGTCCTAACTTTGGCGTCCGAATCGAGTACCGTTCGTTTCGTAGGTGTAACGCGTTACCCATGGAGGTATTGGGTTTAGGTAACCACTAACTAATGAAACGGATATGCTATTTTATTTGTAAGAGTCTGTTTCTTTCTTCCAGTTCTTATTATAAAGAATTGAATATTGGATTACTGCTACTGATATTTCTTATGATGATATATAAAGTATACAGTTAGGTGATTAAAACAAAAAAATGTAATATAATCAAAAAAATTTTCTTTTTTATACAGCGCTATCTTCAATAAAAACAGTCCTTGTTGATCACTTATATAATAGACTCCTTTTAATTGGACAAATCGACATCATCTTTACAAATTTTACTACCATTGTAGTGAACAAGAACACGGGTGGGGATAATCGAATGTACTTAAGCACAAATTACAAACTATCTCACTAAAATCTGATAACCATACAGTAAACAGTTAATTTGCAAAATAATAATCAACTGTCTCAATCTTGACTGTTCCTTCTGTAAATATCAATCCATTTTCTCTTATTATTATTGTTCATGCATATTCATACCGATCGCGTTTCGTTCCTGTTCTTTCCTTATCGATCTTCTGCCAAAATACATCCAATGCCTGACCATCACCATATATTACTTGTGTGGATATAAGTAACCCACACCACACCATGAGTGGTGTAGGAAATGTTAAAATTGCTGAATACATACTATATATATATATATATATCACTCAAAATGTTTTCCCGAAAAGAATTAAGGATAGAATATGTATGTTTTGGAACATATTTTATAAAATACCCCTAATAAGTATACACAGATAAGCTTTTCTTAACTGTGATTCATTATAATTAGAATATTAGTATATTTTCTTATTAAATTGATTTATGAAATTATATTATACATCAGTACAAAATAGATTGTTAACCATGTTTATTTTTAAAGCTAGAACGGATAATCACACTAGTAGGTTATATCATTAAACTAATTTATTCAGTAATTGGATTAGAAATGTAAACTAATCAAGTTTAAAAACTAGTTTTCCATTTTAATATGTCACGAATAATAAACACTAAATAACTGTAGATTAGTTGTTTGCATTATTGAGGACTAACTATAAATGTTGAAAGCATGAGTTAATTGAAGCTAGACCACCAAGGAGAACGTGGAAGCACTGGAAGGCCGTTTCGTCCTATCGTGGGACTCCTCAGCAGTGTGCATTCACGACCTCGCCTCACGATATTCGAACCCAGGACCTACTAGTCTCGCGCTCACTAGTGACTGGCTTCAAGAGATGATTCCTGGAGTTCTAGTGAGAATCAGTGATCAGTGGAGTTCAAACCACGTCTGTTGTGAGATAGGAACTCACTGAAGACAATTGGTGAACGGTTGATCAACTTCGTGGATTGGTTGAAGTTAGACATTAACACCATCGGATGCCGGCTCCGTGGTCTGTCGGTTAAATGCTCGCGCGCGAGCTTCGTAGGTCCTGGGTTCGAATCTCGCCGCGGATGCGCAATTATGAGGAGTCCCACAATAGGACGAAACGGTCGACTAGTGCTTCCAGGTTTTCCATAGTGGTCTAGCTTCAAATGACTTATTTTTTCAACTATGCAAATACTAAATCTCCACAAAAGCTCCTTCTGATTATAAATGTTGAGACTACTGTATATGATGATAGAAAATTGAATCTTTTTGTCAGGTTTCAGTTTTATAGGTGTATGGAAGAATCTCATGAATTATGATTTAATTAACCTTTAACCGTATAAATTTAGGACGTGGTTTGTCCAGTAAATATATGGACTGTGTTTATGAAAGCTTTGTTTTTATAAAATTTGTAGTGCATCAACATTCAGCCTTTAAAATACACTGTTTGTAAGAGTATACTTGCGCCATCTCTGTCCTGATTGTTCAGAGAATACTTATAAGTCCTCAGGTATTAAGCTTCTGAATAACTGGATTCCTATAAAAAGGAATGTCTTCTTCAACGAATGATTCACGAGAGCACTCCTCCCACAATATTTTATGAATTTGGTTTGTTTAGTTGTGTCCAAAACTAACCACTATTGTTGTTCAGTAAGTGTAATTACTAACTAGATCATGTCAGCATGTCATTCTAGCAGAAAAATTATTGTGTTGGCAAGTTGTATAGTCGTTTAAAGGTTAATTCTAATAATTCAGTGTCATTCGGACTTGTCAGTTGATCATATGCATTATATATCGATCAGCATTCTGTTCATCATTTTAACAAACTAAAACGTGCTTTCGACCATAACAAATCATGAAAACATTTTACTGAATAATAGACAAAGAATGAAGAGCACTACAAATTTAGTCGATTATTTTTTTTGATTTGGTTACTTGACTTTATAAACCAGATTAACTTATATACGACTTGTTTCCAAGACGTATTCATTAAATGTAAGAGTTTTATTTCTATGAGGGGTCTGAAGAGATTTCCGTGAACACTTAGCATCTGAACCACTGAATCAGCGTCCGATTCTTTACATGTTCGACTTCCGTTTGTTAACAATACCGCTCAATGATCATCCGATATAATTGTCTTACACATGATATAGTAAGACTTCACCGACAACAGCTTCTCACTAAACCTTTTATCCTTTCAATGATACAGTGATATGGCAGTGAAATTATTCAGTCCTTTTTTTGACTCCAAAGAGAATTGCTAACTCTGGTTACTCCACCCAAAGACTTTAAAATAGCCCGTTAGCTTTGTTTTAGAACGTGTATGTTCATTAAGTAGGTAAAACAGTATATATGATATAAATAGGAAGCTTACTGCATATCCTGGAATCCTAGTGGTCAAGACTATAAATTTGACTAAATCTTACTCATTTCATAGTTTAGATCACTACTGGAAACGATAAAGCAATGAAAATGTGTTGTTCCTTAGTATTGAGCTCCTCAGTAATCCCAATCCATTACTTCACCAGTATTGGAACCCAGGATCTTTAGGTCTCAAACTGAACTCTTAACCTTTAGACCACTGAGTGGCCTAATCTAATGGCCTACATATCTAACCCCAGACTACTTATGATACTGTACAGTTATCTTCCAAATCTAATAGTGGGTTACTGTCTCACATGAAACACGGTCCAGTGCTTTCTAAATTCTATTGGTATCCAAACTTAGTTCTTACTGTAAGATATAAAACTCTTTAATGTTCTCAAATCTCTTATTGTATTTTATATTTTTTATACCACAATTAAGATTTATTTATCAACTGGTGTAGATAAATCATAATCTCTTGAAATCAGTCACAGTGATACACTTTTGAAAATGATCTAGAAATGAATCTATTGGCCTATTGAAAATTGTGAACAATATCAATTTTCTTTGTCTCTTCCCATTTAGTCGATTGTTGTCCAAGTCAATTGGTTGTCTTTATTATATTAGCTCACTAAAATTAATGAGATATATTCAGACTGTCTTAACTGAGACTATCACTTATCACTTCGGGGGAAGCATTTCACACATAAAAGGTGAAAGATTTTGTGATATTATCATTTCTTTATTTGTAGTTTGTTATATTCTAAAGAAATATTTGATTTATCTTATGTGTAAAAAGATGTTTTTGTCAAGTCTTCTTTCGTTTGATTTATTACAAATAAATGGATATATATTTAAATAAAGTGTTTTATTCCTATCTCTCCTTTAACCATAATCTGTTAGTGTGTCAGTTACCAAAGGTTTACACTTTCGCATAGCTTATTCATAGTGTTACACTTTTTTTTTATCAACATTCACCAGTTTATTGAAAATTGAAAGAAATGACTGATCCAATCAGTATACATTAACACTAAAATGATTTGAATTCAACCAATCAGAATGAAGAAACAATGATTCATTCTTGAAGCATTAACAACCAATAAAATTGCAGGTCACTTAGATAAGTGTTTATACTACTTTAATTAAGACGGTAAAAAGTAATATTTTGATTATTTGTAATAGGAAGAGCTTGTATTCTGTGAAATGTATATACCATTGTTGTAGTGAAATCATCATTATCATATATATATTATCATATACGAAAAAGAAATTATGAATAAAGGGACAATTCTAGTCATTATATCATTGTATATTATTTTCATTCTAATTGTACAAAGTATTAATGATGTTCCATTACGTGTAGACATTGTAGAAGAAAGTCCAACTGGAAGTATAATACCTGGAATAGCTGAATATTTACAACAATTAATATCTCGTGAACAAATAAAAGGTTTAACACAAACAACAACATTTCAATTGATTAATGACGGTACATTTTCAAATTTATTCAGCTTAGATCCAAATACAGGTCGATTAATTGTTAGTGGACGCATTGATCGGGAAGCTTTATGTTCATCATGGGATAATAATGCCGGTACTAGTGCTTCTGTTGGAATTAATAGTAATATTAATGATATCGTTGCAACACAAAGAAATTCAAATTTAATGAATGGAAATGAATTTCTGAATTCTCCAACAAATGAATGTTTACAAGCTTTAAACATATTAATTATCTCACGAACTAATCAGGAATCATCTCATTTGACTACTGGAACTGGCGAAAAACATGCTGAGACACCGGTTAAAACGACAAGGATATTAATACATGTAATAATACACGATATTAATGATAATGCACCTAGATGGCATGAAAACAGTCTTCTACATGTAAGCTTTGTTGAAACACCCTCATCATCAAATAACAATGGATGGAATACTGTTCAGACAGTTCTACGACCTATCAATGAAAATGATGCAATTAGAAATGCAAAATCAATTGATCGTGCTTATGATCCAGATATGGGTCAGAACGGTACAATTGTTTATCGTTTAATTGGCCCAGGTGCAGATTATTTTCGATTAGCAGATAATTTTAACAGAAAAACAAATCATGACAATAATGATCAATATCATAGTCAATCAAATACTGATTTACTGATTCATCGAAAAAGCGATTTAGGCTTGGATTTATATAATATCAATAATAATAATATAAACCCTATGACCGGTACACATGAAACATCATTACAGATTTGGCCTATATTACCTCTGGACAGAGAAACAAAGGATTTTGCTGGACAAGGAGGTGTTTACAATTTAACTTTGTTAGCAAGTGATTTAGGTAATCCTCCGAAAAGTACAAGTATACCACTTTTAATCACTTTAATCGATGTGAATGATCATATACCACAATTTCATAATCTAATTAATCAATATGAAGTAAATAGCCATTTGAATTCGAATAATAATAATAATAATCTCGAATCAAATTACGTAATCTATAGACCACTGAATGGTAATTTACGTGAAACATTACCTATAGGTAGTTTTGTATTACAATTAAATGCGTCCGATCAAGATGACGGATTACATTCAAAGCTAGTGTATGGATTTTGTCCATGTGATCGTAATTTAGCACAGAATTATTTTAAGATAGATTCTATCACAGGACGTATTACTGTGGGGTCATTCACTGGATAGTGATAATGGAACGAGACAAATTCGATTAAAAGTAAGTCGTATATGATTGTTTCGGGCAATACTGTTTGGCTGGGAAAAGTATGACAATAGTGAGGGGTTAGTTTTCACTGATACAAGTAATTAAAAATCAGTATGTACTCGATAGCTTTGTGTTTCTGGTGTAGTGAACGAGAACATTAGTGGGAACAACCGAATGTATTTGAATACAAAATCGCAGTCTCTTAGTAAAATCTGAGAACCATACACTAAACACCTCATTTGCAAAATGTCAATCAACTGTTTGAAAGTTGATTGTTCTTTCGTTTATAAGCCAATAATTCTCTGATCTCGTTCTCTTCTCTTCGATCTTCTTGACTTTCTGTCGTCAGGCATTTTACTTTCAATTGATAATACATACTACTTATATCTGTCGATACCAGTAGCATACATCACACTAGTAAAACACTATTCATTAGTGGTTAAATACTTCGAGGAACATGAGAAGGTCTCCTAGAGGACGTGTTATCCTTAAACTATCTAATCATAATCTACAGATTCATATATCCGATTTCATCAATTCAGGATATAGCATGACACTACCCTATTCCGTTAGAGAGTAACTGTTCCATATCTTATATAGTTAGACTCTATCAGTTACGAATCTGTTTCAATGTATCTTAAACGTCTTCGATGGTATGATAATTAGTCCTTTGTTTTTTGTATGTGATCGAAAAACTTTATGGAAGATTAATTACCGACCCTACATCATATTATCTTAATTGGCTGTACAAATACAAACAATAAGCAATCAGTCAACTAATCAGTGTTTTTGTTTTGTGGTAGCTAATCAGTTAAAATTTAGAAATCAACTCCATGAGTAGGATTATAAATCTGGTTACCTCTATCATTACAATATATTTTTGAAATTAATTTGTATCCAAACATATTTCCACACTTATTTATATTTCTCGATAAAAAAGAGGAGGTTCAGTGGTTAGTGTGTTTGATTTTCAGACATTAAGTCTTAGGTCTTAACACTTCTCCATCTAATTAGGTTTTAGAAATCGGGTAGTATCATTGACTCACACAATTAAAATGTGATTCGAAGGAAAATACCCCAATCCACACAAATTATATGTGAAACTAAGTATACTACTAAGAATCGAATATGTGTTTGGTAGACAAATTGATGGCGATGTAGTTATTGGAGAACTCAGCTTTCAGTCACTAGATTAGAGATTTAAACCTATTTCGAGTATCAGGAGCTATAAGGTATCACCAGCTTTAGATTAAATAGTGTAGTTGAAAAATGGATACATAGTTTTGCACCCGATAAATAAAATTTCTATAGTTGAAATCATGAGTCAGTTGAAGCTAGACCACCATCGAAAACCTGGAAGCACTGGACGACCGTTTCGTCCTATCATGGGACTCCTCAACAGTGCACATCCACGATCCCGCACTCGCGAGATTCGAACCCAGGACCTACCAGTCCCGCGCCAGAGCACTTAACCGATAGACCACTGAGCCGGCCGGCATCCAACGGTCTTAATAATAAAGTTTCAACTTACCAGTGTGTTAGTTAACTTGATCCAATAATTTAGTGTTTCACTTTTGTCATTTAAGAAATATGACTGTTTTCCTTTTTCTCATACGGTTTTAACTGTTACAAATATCGGTATGTTTCATTACATCCTTTCAGAAGTTAGTGATAGTCATTAAATAATATAGACAGGTAAGAAAAACGTTCTGATATCATAAATTATGAAAATGAACTTCAAAATGTTATATAATTCATTTATTATTAAGTTTATAATACAAGGTGTTGCTATGTCAGTTACGTAATTAATTCATTAGTTTTGAAAAAAAATGTCAACAAAATATAAAGATTTTGAGATTCACTTAAATAATTAACTAGATCAATGTCTTTATGTTAATTATAAGATATGGAGTTGTGAATATTGTTGAGCTTTTTGAAATCATGAAACAAACTTAGAAAACCATTGGAAATGTGAAAGTTCGAGAGGGTTGTCTCTCTCTTATTAAGGACTCTTGAGCAGTAGGCATCCACAACTCCGCAATCGGGAGTAGACTTTAGTGCCTTCGGTATCACACAGAGACGCTTAATATCAATACCACTGGAATAGTATCTAGTGGTGTACCAGTTTAGCTTTAATCAATCCATGGTACGGTACGAAAATCTTCCATCGTTTTAACTGATAAAGCAGCTGAATTCCACTGGTCTTTCACTGGAACTCAAGAAGTTTCTCTTGAAACTAGTAACTAGAGAGCACACGATCCCGGCCTAGTTGTCTAGAGGTTACTCTTTTGGCTGTGTGGCCGAAGGTTCTAGATTTGACTCTCAGTTGTGGGGCCGTAGATGCTCACTTTTGAAGTTTCACACTAGTAACAAACGGACGTCTAGGGTTTTAAGGTTTTTAATGTTTGTCTAACTTATACTGATTCATGCCTTCAATTTAATTGATTGCGGTTTATGCACTCGGTCGTTTTTTTCACATGTAGACTGTAAATTGGACCTATTATAAGAATGAATACTATATTACACATTACGGTTCACAGTCTCTAAGAAAACAAATACCTAGAACTTGTTAGATGCTGTCCTAAATAAACTGACTGGATTTTGATTCTGTGAGTAGCACAATTATGATGGGAAATTATTTGTTCGACTGTAGATAAATAAATAAAAAACGAGTAATTACGTTTTCTATGTTTTCTGCATTTGACTCGCAATGACATCTATATGGGATACATAAAGTGAATGTATTTTCCAGCTCAATGTGGATATGCTTATCAACACAGATTGTTTGAATTTTAAATTCCAACAACAGCCGGTGAAATCAAAACTATTCAACTAGGTCTATAAGCTTTATGAGTTTGTTTTTATTTTTTCACGAAAAACACATAAACAAATGAGAAATATTCTATGGAAAACTAAATAAAGTCTCCTTTACAGTTTATAGAAGTGATATATGGAAGAAGTTAAATATATCCGGTTTTTGATATTCAATATATGTGAGGTATGAAGCCCTTTTAGGCATTCTTCCCTTTGTTTCGAATGTAAGTGGTGCATATAAGAACATAATTTTCACTGAGTATTTCATTTCAAGATATGACTTTGTTTGCTTTACATTTGGCAAGTTTGGGAGCACTACAGTGGCGTATTTATAGATGATATAAGTGAATCGTTTTAAAGGATTGAAATGAAATCCTCAATGAAAAGTATGCTCTTGTATGCTCCATTTGCACACAAAATGAAAGCGAAAATGCTCTAAAATGTTTTAATTTGCAATTTTACTGAACGCTGAAAACCAGATAGGTAAACTCACATGTGAAATCCTATATTTTATAATTTCCTTAAATAACAGTTTTATGTTCAGATTTTTTGTGCTATATTATAAATCACTGACCAAGGTTATACATCTAAATTAGAGACTATTTCAAATCAGCGATCTAAAGGATTCATGCTCGTCGTGACATTTGATTCCTTGTGGGATTGCTGGGGGCAAAGTGGGATGAAATGATTGTTAATGACTATTGTTAGGTTAATGATTTTCCAGTTGCTATCAACCTATAATGTGTAATAATTAATCTTTTTACGTGTCTATATGGTTTACCATTACTTTTAAATCGATGAATTATTTTAATCTTTCTAGTCATTTTACAATTCATATGTGTGATCTTGATCATACGCATGTGCCAATATGCTTTTTTGTATCTTTTATACCTATAAAAGTTGAATCGTGTTTTAAGTAATTTGAGTTAGGATGTTGGCCTTCTGCATCTCTCATCTTAACATCTATCTGAGCAGACAAGTGTCTAAAATAAATTCATCCATCTTAAGTACAATATATGAGATGAGACAGACAATTTATGTTCATGATTCTCTCATCGTTTAATACATCGTCATTCATTATAGAGGCAGAACGTGGGGAACAAACTCTCCAGTCAGAGTGTATTTCACTCTAAGAAGCACTCAAACATAACCAAACCCTATATATATAGAATATATATAGAATGTTACTGTTTGCGTGAATTCCTGTAAGCACTTAGTAGCTTCGATTTTCACGTTTGATGATTATATAAATCTTAAGATACAACAAATATTTACTAAGAGATTTTATTAGAAGGGGGTTTTATGGAGATTTTAGTTATTTTTATGTAGTCGAGCAGTCCCACAATAGGACGAAACGGCCATCTAGTGCTTCCAGGTTTTCCATGGTGGTCTAGCTTCAATCGACTCATAATCTCAACTACATAAAAGATTCATGTTAATTAATGTTGATTTAGAAAATTGATTTCTGAAGAAGGAATAAAATATTAATAAAATTCTTAGTCCAATTAATATATCTTTTCCCCTTATACTGAAAACATTGGAACATGATCCTTATATTGTATACCGATCTAATTTCAGTGAACATGTAAAAACATATTTCTTATCTACGTGCATATATTTGACGTACTTAATTCACATATTAACACTATGTAAATTATTTATTTATTTAAACACATAAATATCGGTACGAGAAAGCACCAGATACATATGCGCCACACAAATCTCATTTGATTTGCGTGAGAGTTGTGATACTGCCCAGGTGCTCAAACCGAAACAGGTGGTTTTCTCAGGGGGCCACATCCGGAGCCTTCGACCTAAAGGTCTAACCCACAAGGCAGTGGAGCATCGTGAGGAGATACAGTCCCATGATAGCCGGTGACCAACAATTAGTTCATAAGCCATTTGTTCCCTCAGGATACTGGAGCCCATGTGCACCATTGGTTTGGAATCAGGATTTTCCAACTCCCCTAGGTGGATACTGCGCGTCCACCAACCCGGTTAAAGCTCCGGAAATTCGCTTTTCGTCCTCTCAATTTCGTAAACAACACCCCCACTACGAGAAGGCAGTGAGTAGGACTTCCCTGACAGACGCTATATACGCGTGGCCATGTGAGAGCATTTGGAGAGGGAGAGCGAACTGGGAGCACACTTTGTAAATACCTATATATATATATATATATAAGAACCAAACACAAATACATCTTATTATTATGATTAATACTATCCCTATTCATATTTTAATATATAAAGTTGGTTATTTCATTCCAATCATTCCATCGATAAACATTTACTTTTTATTCATTTGACTATCTTTGCTTACCATGCTTGTGAATTAAGACTATATCGAGGCAATACGCACAATACGCACATATACTAATTAGAGACTGACCAGTTGCAGTCCTAAAACATCAATGAGAAGATTCAAACAAACAATACCAAGTGAATTTATCCTTGAATGTATCAAAAAAGGAATCCAACAATTTCTTCTTTTTTTTTATGTTGCGTGTATGGTTGATTGATTATGAAAATTACAAGTAAATTTGATATCAAATAAATGATGTTTAGTTTTATTTTTGGGGGTAAGAAAAAAAAACAAAACAAAATCTATTCTAAAATATAAATAACATTTTTAAATCTCATCAATGGAAATAATTTTTTTTACATGTTGAACGGTTTATTTGTTTATGTATGTGTGTACATGTATGTGTGTTTGTATGTGTGTGTGTATAGATGAAGTAGGTAAGGCGGGGAGAGGGGAGGTACACATTTATATTATTATGTCTAGTGTTTATCTAGAAGATATTTGTCTGTCAAAACAATTGTATATTCTTGTTAATAAAATAATCAGATTAGACAAAAATAATTTAAACACAAATAATTAAATATTACTTTTTTCATCTTTTAATTATTCTCAATTATTCATTTAGTATTGTTTGTTTGAATCTTCCCATTGATGTGTTAGGACTGAAACTGGTCAGTCTCTTATTGGCATACGTGCATACTATGTGTATTGCCTCGTGTTATATTTGTAGTTTTTTCTAATATAAACGACCCAGCGATTCCTATTGCTTAGTATTCTTATACGATGACACTCGACAAGACCCCAAAATCAGAACACGTTGAACAGGAATGAAATTGTATTCAAAAATAATAATGATAAGTGAACAGCAATCAGCAATCAATAGTTTAAATATCGTTCATATATTTATAGTATATGCATAAGAAGCTTATAGATTTTTCTGCAATAATATGCCCGGGCTGATCGGTTTAAAATCAACCAATCAGCGCGCAGCAACACCATCATGCATAAAACATGCTTAATCCAATCTATATCCCACTAACACCTCCCCCTTGAGCAGATTCGCAGGATCTGGTGTTAGGGTCCAACTGCAACCGCTTTACTGGTTTACGCTTCCGGTTAGTCCATCTTCTAGGTAATAAGGACGTTGTATCATCCTTCGTTTGCACCTTGACTGTCCTGTCTGTTTCAGGTGTTTTGATCTCAAAGGTGTCTAGTAGAACATCAAGAGGTAATCTATGCTGCGTTTCGTTGTTGGAGATCGAGGTTGATTTCAGTTGGTTAGCATGACGCACCCAGATTTCTGAACCAACGGACACCTCGTAAACCACATTTCCTTTCTTTTGCACGATCCGACCAGCTATCCATGTAGGATGTTTTCCTCGATAGTCCATAGCAAGTACCTTTTGACCCACACTGAACAATCGTTTTTGTGCCCCATGATGACTATTGTACTGTTTCTCCATCATCACGTTTCGTTGCGGCTTAAGAGCTGGAGTCGGACGAATGCTGTCAAAATGTGTACGTATTTTTCTGCCAAGTAACGCTTCCGCTGGGGAGACTCCATTTGTTGTCTGAGGGTTCGGTGTCGAACGGTGTATAAACAGGAACCTCTCTAAGATCTCTTCGGTGTCCCCCTCCCCTCGTGATTTTTTTAGAGCATTTTTGAACGTACCAACAAAACGTTCTACCTGGCCATTCGATTGCGGATGGAATGGAGGTGTTCGGATGTGCCTGATTCCGTTCTGCTGACAAAATTCTGGAAAGTCTTTTCTGACTTCATCTGACGACACTGGAGTGTTTCGAATTGTCGCTGCTGCTACACTCCGTGTTTCTAGAACCTTTTTACCTGTCTTTTTTGCATATGAGGTGGTGTCTAATGATGGACACGACACGTTACACACGCTGTTAATGGGTATATCCATTAATCCAAGCTTTTCTAACATATCTAGACCAAGTAGATCAAGGTTTGGTCGTTCTGTTAGATAACATACTCCTTTACAGCTATTTCCATTGAAGGAAAATTCACATTGTAATTCACCAACTAGCTTCAGTACACCTCCAGATACGTTTTTAGCCGTTTTCTTGGATGGCTTCATTGGCGGTTTTCCCAGCAAGTTATAAGTCTCTCTAGACACTAGAGTAATATCGGATGCTGTGTCAATTTGAAGACGAGCCGCTATACCATTAATCTGGATCGTAACATACTTTCTCCGAATGTCATAGTCTGTTTGAAAGGCTGCTACCAGAGAAAGTGATTTAGATTCGGCTGACTTTATGTGTCGAGGACGTTTGTGCTTCTGCTTAGGCTGGGACGTACGATTTGGAGGACAATGACCTTCTTTATGCCCACGTTTGTTACACATCTGACATTTATGTTTCTTGAATGGGCAGAATCGTACATAATGCCAATCACCACATAACCAACATGCAGTCGTTGGTTTGCTACCACTTGTTTTCGGTTTCTGAACTTTTAACCTCGTAATAGCATTGACACTACTGCAGGTTAAATTAGGATTTACCTGTTCAATCAACTGATTATCGTGTCTGATGTTCTGTAACCGCTTACACTCATCTGTTAACGTTCTGAGTGTGATGTTAGGATCTTGATCCAAACGAGTTAGAAGTCTGGTTCTAATCTCAGCATCTTGTGATGACTGGAGAGCTTTGATGAATATAAGGCATTTAAATTGATCTTCTGTCAACGAGCGTAACTTGAACTTTTCACATTCTCTGTTGACGATGTCTGCTAGAACACCATATTCATCGGCTTCTCGTTTCACCAAATTAAGACACTGGTAGCGAATACTAAACAATGAGGAAGATTCACCGAATATTTCTGACAGCTGAGATACTGTCTCCTCGAAACTGAGCTCTCGAGGTAACTTTGGTAATATATGATCAGCATAGCGTGCATGTTCATTGCTTCCCAACTTACGCATCAACAGTCGAGTCTTCCATGCGTCGTCTTGATTACAGAACTCTATTCTAAATGTGTCTTCCCAACGCTTGAACCACGTGAGAAATGTATTGCCACATTCGGGGTCATAATAGAATTCTGGGATGCTGCTAGCAACTGCATCACAAGAAGAAGTACTTGTAGTAGCATGTAAACTCGAGTAGTGTATGTTAAGCTGTTGCGTCAGAGTTTCTAACAGGCGCATTTGTGCGTCAAGTTGTGCTTGCTGTTGATGTAGTATTCGGCTGAGCTGGTCATCTGATATGGGCATTTTGAATGAATTTTCCTTTTTCCTCGTCGCCACTGTTATAATTGTATTTTTGCTATATAAACGACCCAGCGATTCCTATTGCTTAGTATTCTTATACGATGACACTCGACAAGACCCCAAAATCAGAACACGTTGAACAGGAATGAAATTGTATTCACAATAATAATGATAAGTGAACAGCAATCAGCAATCAATAGTTTAAATATCGTTCATATATTTATAGTATATGCATAAGAAGCTTATAGATTTTTCTGCAATAATATGCCCGGGCTGATCGGTTTAAAATTAACCAATCAGCGCGCAGCAACACCATCATGCATAAAACATGCTTAATCCAATCTATATCCCACTAACACCTCGATATAGCCTAAATTCACAAGCATTGTAAGCAAAGATGGATAGTGGCCGATTGGATAACGCGTTGGCGTTCGAAGCGTACGGTATGGGGTTTGAGTCCTAGAGTGAACATCAACTCTGGGATGTAGGTACATCCAGCTGGTAAGTCCCAAATAGGACGAAACGCGCGTCCTGGATTTCACTGCTAGCCACTATCCATTTTTGCTTATTCTCAATTATTTTTTCATTTTTCCTATTTCTTCTTTTTCTTATTTATTTTTTTACACATTTCATTTCATATTTTACTTTTACACCTTTTTCACTTATAATGGGTACAATACAGATAGATATTGGGTGATAATAATAATATCACTTATTTTTTTATATATAGTTGAAATCATGAGTCAATTGAAGTTAGACCATCATGGAAAATCTGGAAGCTCTGGACGGACGTTTCGTCCTATTGTGAGATTCCTTAGCAATGTGCATTAGAACCCAGGACCTACCAGTCTCGCGCGCAAGCACTTAACCGATAGATCACTGAGCCGGTATCCAACGGCTTTAATGTCTAGCTTCAACCAATCCACGAAGTTGAACAACCATTTCACCAATTGTCTTCAGTGAGTTGATATCTCTCAACAGACCTGGTTGAACTCCACTGGTTACTGCTTCTCACTAGAACTCCAGGAAATACCTCTTACAGCCAGTCACTAGTGAGCATATGATAAGAGGGTTGTTTGTGGTGATTTTTAGTGGTAGTCTATCTTCAATTGACTCATGATTTCAACTATATATAAAAAATTACCAAAAACTCCACAAAACCCCGTTCTGATAAAACATAATTTATGAGTGTTGAAACATAGATGAATATCCTCATAGAATATTCATAAATAAAGCAATTTCATTCATTCTAATAATCAATATTATTAAAATATGACAAGGCATGTAATTGAAACAATTATGTACACAAGAGAAAATCTTTAGATTTATGTTGTTTTTTTGTTACCTCTGACTCTACGACAATTTTCTATGTGTGGTAAAACGGAACTAAATATCTCTACATGAAATAGCTAGGCAATATCCCGACAGGATATTAGTTATGATAATGACAAACTGAGAACAGTTGTTGTGATTGACTTCTGTTAAATGCAAAAATACACTATGATTAGACAATAGATAAACACTAGTGACGTCTGTAATGTTGCTTTAGGTGTGATTTTCATTTATTTTCACTTATCACTTGCTTGTATGTTTGTCAGTGACATATTTGGATAAGCTGCTAATTATGAGTGAGATTGGACTATTACTTGGATAAGGTTAAGAAAAAGTAATGAATGATACCATACTTTTAAGCTTAGTGTCAATCTTTTATGGAAGTGACAGATTGTAGGTTGTAGTGGAATCCAGGGCACTTATTTGTTTTTGTTTTGAGACTCAGTTGATCAGTGAATGAGACGTTGGTGTATGAGGTGAAAATTATTAGGTTCAACTCTCAGTGTCAATGTCAGTGCTAGGTTTCAGGCACATTTAACTGATAGGTCTAAAATGGGACTAAACTTGCGTCCTTGATTCCGCTGGTAGATGACATTGCGTTTAAAACATCTCTATGTGCTTTACTGTAAGTGTGGGAAAACGAAATGTTAAACTTATATCCAAATTACAGAATAATCGCTTAATAAAGATCTGTGGAAATAAAACAAATGTATCACTATCAGTAGGGGGTTTTGTGGGGATTTTAGTAATTTTATAGTTGAAATCATGAGTCAATTGAAACTAGACCACCAAGGAAAACTTGGAAGCACTGAAAGGCCGTTTCGTCCTATTGTTGGACTCCTCAGCAGTGCACATCACGATCCCACCTCGCGAGATTCGAACCCGGAACCTATCAGTCTCGCGCGCGAGCGATTGACCTTTAGACCACTGAGCCGGCATCCAACGGTGTTAGTGTCTAATTTTAATTAGTCCACGAAATTGAGCGACCATCCACCATTGTCTTCAATGAGTTACTATCTCACAACAGACCCAGTTGAACTCCACCCGTCACTGCTTCTCAGTAGAACTCCAGGAAATACCCCCTTCTGATAATAATCATATGCTCACTAGCGACTGGCTACAAGAGGTATTTCCTGGAGTTCTAGTGAGAAGCAGTAACCAGTGGAGTTCAACCAGGTCTGTTGTGAGATAGTAACTCATTGAATACAATGGTGGATGGTTGTTCAATTTCGTGGATTAGTTGAAGTTAGAAATTAACATACAGCTTCACGGTCCATTTTTTATAGTCCGAAACCTTCAGTATAAAAGCTAGTGGTTTCTGTATTTTTCTATCATAAATCTAAACTTACCTGGATTTTATTTATCGTCGATGTATCATTTGTACTTTCATATTGAAGGCTAATGGACTGAATAAAAATAAATAGAATTGAACGTTATCATTTACTTAAGCTCTACGTTCGTATATATAGTTGCATGATAAGTACACATCTACAGCTTAAGTAAATGACTTTGTCGAAAAGAAAAGTTTCTCCGCTGAATTCTCTTTATTTTTATCAAATGACATAATGAGATACTTAATGGATTGGTTTTCTGTTTTGTTTGTTAGGTTACAATCAAGCATATTGTTTGCTCCATTAAATTTACCCATAACAAGAATCTAAGCGGACTTAAAATTTGTTAGCTGTATGAGGCTTCGTTAAGAGATTGTTAATTGTTATTTTTGTTGTTAACCGTTCTAATTTTGACAATCACTGAAAGCTAGGGATAGTTTATTTTGTACGAGGTTAGTCAGTAGTGAATATGCACGACCCTACCAGGGAATGAATCCAGGATATCCGGGTCACGAGAAGAGCACCTATGCTTCGAAACACTGAACTAGCAATCAATAATGCATATGTCTGACTTCGGTTAATTTGTGATATTGTTCAACGTTTACACCAGTGACACTGAATGATGCGAATTTAGATTTTACGATGAATATCAACCCAGTCGACACTGCAGATACATCAGGCTAATTAATGTCAAACGGCCTGAAGTCGACTTTCATGCTTTCTTTGTGCTCGACTTAAACTATTTAATTCCAATTTACACTAATATATTAGTCAACTTCAGTGAGTAAAATGTAATCACTGTTTCTGTTATATCGAGTGGTTCGCCTATTAGAGAACAGTGAATTTATTGATCACCCAATGATACACAAAAACCGTATGAGTAGTCTTGAGTATTTATCAGTCCTGCTATCTGCCTAGCCCAGTCAGTTAAGTCCACAACACCAATA